>NC_088235.1:75791954-76091954 GCF_036934945.1 Oncorhynchus masou masou | reverse complement strand
TAGGACACTAAAAAGGCCTTTCTACTGACTCTGAAAAACTACAAAAGAAAGATGCCCAGGGTCCCTGCTCATCTGCGTGAAAGTGCCTTAGGCATGCTGCAAGGAGGCATGAGTACTGCAGATGTGGCCAGGGCAATAAATTGCAATGTCCATACTGTGAGAAACCTAAGACAGCGCTACAGGGAGACAAGACGGACAGCTGATCGTCCTCGCAGTGGCAGACCACGTGTGAACAACACCTGCACAGGATCGGTACATCCGCCCCTCAGACCTGCGGGACAGGTACAGGATGGCAACAACAACTTCCCGAGTTACACAAGGAATGCACAATCCCTCCATCAGTGCTCAGACTGTCCGCAATAGGCGGAGAGAGGCTGGACTGAGGCCTTGTAGGCCTGTTGTAATGCAGCTTGGTGTCATTGCAGGCAATCTCAACGCTATGCGTTACAGGGAAGACATCCTCCTCCCTCATGTGGTACCCTTCCTGCAGGCTCATCCTGACATGACAATGCCACCAGACATACTGCTTGTTCTGTGCATGATTTACTGCAGGACAGGAATGTCAGTGTTCTGCCATGGCCAGCGAAGAGCCCGGATCTCAATCCCATTGAGCACGTCTGGGACCTGTTGGATCGGTGGGTGAGGGCTAGGGACATTCCCTCCAGAAATGTCCGGGAAATTGCAGGTGCCTTGGTGGAAGAGTGGGGTAACATCTCACAGCAGGAACTGGCAAATATGGTGCAGTCCATGAGGAGGAGATACACTGCAGTACTTAATGCAGATGATGGCCACACCAGATACTGACTGTTACTTTTGATTTTGACCCCCCCTTTGTTCAGGGACACATTATTCAATTTTTGTTAGTCACATGTCTGTGGAACTTGTTCAGTTTATGTCTCAGTTGTTGAATCTTGTTATGTTCATACAAATATTTACACATGTTAAGTTTGCTGAAAATAAACGCAGATGACAGTGAGAGGACGTTTCTTTTTTTGCTGAGTTTACATACACAGTATCAGTCAAAAGTTTGGACACACTTACTACTTCAAGGGTTTTTCTTTATTTTTACTATTTTCTACATTGTAGAATAATAGTGAAGACATCAAAACTATGAAATGACATATATGGAATCATGTAGTAACCAAAAAAAGTGTTAAACAAATCAAAATATATTTTAGATTTGAGATTCTTCAAAGTAGCCACCATTTGCCTTGATGACATCTTTGCACACTCTTGGCATTCTCTCAACCAACTTCACCTGGAATGCTTTTCCAACAGTCTTGAAGGAGTTCCAACATATGCTGAGCACTTGTTGGCTGCTTTTCCTTCACTCTGCGGTCCAACTCATCCCAAACCATCTCAATTGGGTTGAGGTCGGGTGATTTTGGATGGCCAGGTCATCTGATGCAGCACTCTCCTTTGTCAAATATCCCTACACAGCCTGGAGGTGTGTTTTGGGTCATTGTCCTGTTGAAAAACAAATGATAGTCCCACTAAGTGCAAACCAGATGGAATCACTGCAGAATGCTGTGGTAGCCATGCTGGTTATGCGTGCCTTGAATTCTAAATAAATCACAGGCAGTGTCACCATCAAAGCACCTTCAAACCTCCTCCATGCTTCAGGGTGGGAACCACATATGTGAAGATCATCCGTTCCACTACTCTGCATCTCACAAAGACACAGTGATTGGAACCAAAAATCGCAAATTTGGACTCATCAGACCAATGGACAGATTTCCACCGATCTATTGTCCATTGCTCATGTTTCTTGGCGCAAGCAAGTCTCTTCTTCTTATTGGTGTCCTTTAGTAGTGGTTTCTTTGCAGCAATTTGACCACAGATGCCTGATTCATGCAGTCTCCTCTGAACAGTTGATGTTGAGATGTGTCTGTTACCTGAACTCTGTAAAGCATTTATTTTGGCTTCAATCTAAGGCTGGTAACTCTAATTAACTTATCCTCTGTAGCGGAGGTAATTCTGGGTCTTCCTTTCCTGTGGCGGTCCTCATGAGAGCCAATTTCATCATAGCGCTTGATGGTTTTTGCGACTGCACTTGAAGAAACTTTAAAAGTTCTTAAAATTTTACGCATTGACTGACCTTCATGTCTTAAATTAATGATGGACTGTCTTTTCTCTTTGCATATTTGAGATGTTCTTGCCATAATATGGACTTGGTCTTTTACCAAATAGGACAATATTCTGTATACCATCCCTACCTGCTCAAATGCATTAAGAAGGAACAAATTCCACAAATGAACTTTTATCAAGGCACACCTGTTAATTTAAATGCATTCCAGTTGACTACCTCATGAAGCTGGTTGAGAGAATGCCAAGAGTGTGCAATGCTGTCATCAAGGCAAAGGGTTGCTACTTTGAAGAATCAAAAATGATTGAAAACAAAAATGTGCTTTTTGGTCTTAATTTAAGATCAATAGGCAGTTTGGTTAAGGTCAGGGTTAAGGTTTAAAATCAGATTTTGAGAAGAGAAATTGTATAAATGGGCAGGGTTTAGCCATGATTACATTTCCCACTGTAATTATGGGTCAATATGTAAAATATGTCATTTTTTATTCTGTTTTATTTGCATGTAACATTTTATTTGATTAATAAATACTACACCTTCTCTGAAATATCCTGTTGTTGAAGCATTAGTCTATTTTTTAATCTAAGTTATTTTCATAATTCTATGTTAATAACAATTGCATTTCAACAACAGGGAGTATGGCAACGCTAGGTAGGAGACCTACGCCAACTTCCTGTGGTTACCGGGGGGCTAGAGAGACCGGGCAGGCACCGTGTTATGCTGTGGTGCGCACGGTGTCCCCAGTGCGGGTGCATAGCGGTGCGGTATATTACAGCTCCGCGTATCGGCCGGGCTAGATTGAGCGTCGAGCCAAATGCCATGAAGCCGGCTCTACGCATCTGGTCCCCAGTGCGTCTCCTTGGGCCGGCTTACATGGCCCCAGCCTTGCGCACGGTGTCCCCGGTTTCGCCTGCATAGCCCAGTGCGGGCTATTCCACCTTGTCCCACTGGCAGAGCGACCGGGAGTATTCAACCAGGTAAGGTTGGGCAGGCTCGGTGCTCAAGAGCTTCAGAGCGCCTGCACGGTCCGGTCTACCCAGTACCACCTCCACGCACCAGCCCTCCGGTGGCTGCTCCCCGCACCAGGCTTCCTGTGCGTGTCCTTGGCCCAGTACCACCAGTGCCAGCACCACGCATCAGGCCTACAGTGCGCCTTGCCTCTCCAGCGCTTCCAGAGCCTCCTCCTCTCCTGCGCTGCCGGAGTCTCCCGCCTGTTTAGCGCTGCCAGAGCCTTCCTCCTCTACAGCGCTGCTGGAGTCTCCTGCCTGTTCAGCGCAGCCAGAGCTGCCAGTCTGCATGAAGCAGCCAGAGATGCCAGTCTGCATGGAGCAGCCAGAGCTGCCAGTCTGCATGGAGCAGCCAGAGCTGCCAGTCTGCAAGGAGCTGCCAGTCTGCAAGTAGCTGCCAGTCTGCAAGGAGCTGCCAGTCTGCAAGGAGCTGCCAGTCTGCATGGAGCAGCCAGAGCTGCCAGTCTGCATGGAGCAGCCAGAGCCGCCAGTCTGCAAGAAGCCGCCAGAGCCATCAGTCTGCATGGAGCAGCCAGAGCCGCCAGTCTGCATGGAGCAGCCAGAGCCGCCAGTCTGCATGGAGCAGCCAGAGCCGCCAGTCTGCATGGAGCAGCCAGAGCCGCCAGTCTGCATGGAGCAGCCAGTCAGCCAAACTCTTCCAGATCCGCCAGTCAGCCAGACTCTTCCAGATCCGCCAGTCAGCCAGACTCTTCCAGATCCGCCAGTCAGCCAGACTCTTCCAGATCTGCCAGATTCTTCCAGATCCGCCAGTCAGCCAGACTCTTCCAGATCCGCCAGTCAGCCAGGATCTTCCAGATCCGCCAGTCAGCCAGACTCTTCCAGATCCGACAGTCAGCCAGGATCTGCCAGAACCACCAGCCAGCCAGGATCTGCCAGAGCCTTCCTCCTCTCCTGTGCTGCCGGAATCTCCCGCCTGTCCGGCGCTGCTGCCGGAGTCTCCCGCCTGACCGGCGCTGCTGCTGGAGTCTCCCGCCTGTCCGGCGCCGCTGCCGGAGTCTGAAGAGCCCCTCTGTCCCGAGCTGCCCCTCTGTCCCGAGCTGCCCCTCTGTCCCGAGCTGCCCCTCTGTCCCGAGCTGCCCCTCTGTCCAGTGTCAATAAGTAGGGTCGCCATGGCTAGGAGGCCACGGAAGCGGACAAGGTGGGGGACTAAGACTACGGTGAAGTGGGGGCCATGTTCAGCACCAGAGCCACCGCGGACAGATGCCCACCTAGACCCTCCCCGATAGGTTCAGGTTTTGCGGCCGGAGTCCGCACCTTGGGGGGGGGGGGGTACTGTCACACCCTGACCATAGTTTGCTTTGTATGTTTCTATGTTTTGGTTGGTCAGGGTGTGATCTGAGTGGGCATTCTATGTTGGATGTCTTGTTTGTCTACTTCTATGTCTGGCCTGATATGGTTCTCAATCAGAGGCAGGTGTTAGTCATTGTCTCTGATTGGGAACCATATTTAGGCAGCCTGGGTTTCACTGTGTGTTTGTGGGTGATTGTTCCCGTCTCTGTGTTTGCACTAGATAGTACTGTTAAGGTTTTCGCACATTTATTGTTTTGTTAGTTATTTCATGTCTAGTTCCTTTATTAAAGAACATGAATAACCACCACACTGCATTTTGGTCCGCTTCTCCTTCACCAGAGGAAAACCTTTACACAGAAATAAACATCATAATGTTAGGTAGTTACATGAAGGATAGCTTATAAAAGTGTCTTAAAAATGTTGTGCCTAATTATTGATATAGACTGCAAGTTATAAATTGCTACAGTCAACAACATTACCTGTCCATAAATTCACTGTGTTTTTCATTGTTTCTTTGCAGACTACTGCATCTGTGGATTGCTACCTTCTTTCATTCTTCATTTACTCATTCACTTTCCTTGTTCTCTACAACCAAAACAAAAAAAGGCTCTTTTAAGAACTATTCCTTCTTTCTCTCGCTCTCTCACCTCTTACCCACTCTCTCTCTCACCCACTCTCTCTCTAGCTTCTCTTACTCTCTCTCCTCTTACCCACTCTCCCTCTCGCTCCTCTTACCCACTCTCTCTCTTCTCTTACTCTCTCTATACTCTTACCCACGCGCTCTCTCTCTCTCGCCTCTTACCCACTCTCTCTTCTCTTACTCTCTCTATACTCTTACCCACGCTCTCTCTCGCCTCTTACCCACTCTCTATCTTCTCTTACTCTCTCTCTCTCCTTTTCCCCACTCTCTCTATCTTCTCGTACTCTCTCTCCGTGTCTCACTGGTTTTCTACACCCAACTCTAAGGCTCTTTTACAAGATGTTCTCTCTGTCTCTCTCCGTCTGTCTGCCTGCCTGTCTCTGTATGCACCTGTCTGTCTGCCTTAGTTGCAGGTTTGTGTGCCTGCCTGTTTTGTCTGTGTTTGCCATACTTATCTATCTGTCAATATGTCTGTCTACTTGCCTGTCTACCTCTATCACAACAGCCACATAGTATGGCTTCGTCTTTAGAGGAAGACTACGAGGATCAACTGGAAGAGCTTCTGAGACAAGGGCAAGCCCAGAACCGGTAATGTGATTAAAAGAAAAAAATGCAGTTTGATGTGTAGACTTTGACCCTTTTGAGAAACCTTTATTGTCCTTTATTGTGAAATATTTTAATTAATCAGTTAACAGAAAAAGTATGTAAGGGCCCTTTTTTGTGTGTCACCCTTTGAAGAGTAGCTGCCGCATAAGCAACAGCAAATGACAATCCAAATGAATGAATTAAACTTTTTTTTAGGCCAAGAAACAGAAAACAAAAAAGCAACTGTTTCCAGGGTCCCTTGGAGAGAGATGGACAGCAGAGGCACAGTAGTCACACAAACATTCCATGCATCATCTTCTACCGGTAAGAGATTAATAGGTGTAATGTTGGCAATAGATTTTTCAAGAATTACATGATTCAATACAAAGGACTGGCCTCAATGGGCCCCATGTGCCAGATGTGGCCCACAACATGACTTGCTTTCACTTGCTTCTGAATGTATTTATTTGGCCCACCAAGGCCAAAAGAATGAACACCCCTGCTCTAGCATGTCATACCTTTATCTCTGTGTATTGTTTTCTCAGCTCCAACAGCCAGCTTAACAAGGGATAAAACACTGCTTATAACAGTGTTGAAGACATGGACCATGCAGAGTCATGTCTAGGTGTGTGTGTGTGTTCCAACGTCCCTGGAAATGGAGGCCTCCAGGTAATCGAGCTCAAAATCGCAGGTGCGGACTTCTCCAACTGTCCCTGGACACTGCCTTTTAGATTGATGGACAACTGGCTGTAGAGCAATGGTGTCAAAGTGGTGGAGCCGAATTTGGCCGGACTGAAGCAATGGCGCATATAGTCTAGTGAGGCCTGAAAACCCAGGTAATCTTTGTTCCATGAGCTCAAAACAACAGACACAAAAGACAAATTTCTCCACACAGGACTTCTCCCCCAACACGTTCAAGAGGGAAATACATGTGTACACCCTGTAGCTGTAGATTGGTGGGAAGTGGTTCTAATAATAAATCAAGATCAACACGTAAGTTGACTCTGACCTTCATTTACAACAATTTGGTGTGTAACTATATTTACAAAAGGACTGCAGAGCCTGCCGTGAGCTGGAGAACTTGCTAGAGATAAAGCCCTTCCTCTCTGTGGTTCATGCCAAAGCTTGTGGAGTGTGAGGTATTGTACAAGTCCTTTCAATCCCACTAGTTAGTAGTGAATTATTGTGTCATATGTACATTGTAATCAGTGTCATAAGTACATTGTTTCTTCGTAAGAAGATCACGTTCATTCACACCCAATACATATATCAAATGGGGAGGGGCCAACCAGGAGAGTGCAGCCTGTACACTTGGGGAGGAAGTTGAACAGGCAAACGCCTTCATCTTGAAGATATACTGTATTTGGTGCAAATAGCTGTCGCAATACATGAAACTGGTTTGCCTGGGTGTAGCTTTGTGTATGTGGCTGTCAGTGAGGATACATTTTAAAGTTGAAAAAAACCTTTCCTAGCACTTGTGTCAGCTACGTAGTCTAGATTTCATGACCAATTAATGACTGGTTTGTGTTCTGCTTTAAATGAAAACTGCACTGGTCTCTGTAAATGTGACTTCTTCAACAGAGCACTGGACCAGCGCAGTTGGCGTTTCACACATATGAGTGCTACCCTGAGCAAATGATTCCATGAGGTAACCTTGAAAGATAGTTTAAGCAAACAGTTGTGAATTTGCAACAAAATGTTTAACCTTTATTTAACCAGGAAATGCCCATTGAGACCCAGAGACTCTTTTTCAAGGGAGAACTGGCCAAGAAGGCAACAACAATCAATACATTACAGAATTAAAACATACAACAATACAACACTATCCAGCCTAAAAAAAGGCATTTTACACTCCTCTGTAACAGTCTCCCATCAATATTTTAAATTCATTCAGTGGCACTAACATATCAAGATGAAGCATGGATTGTAGACTATTCCATGTCACTGGTGCACAAGACGAGAAGGAAGTCTTGCCTCATACTGTAAATGTCCTGGCGACTACTGCTTTCTAATTAGTGACATTAATGTTTTGTTAGCTTTGCAATGAGTTTAATGGTCATTTTTAAGATACTGTCTGCTAACAAGATTACACATCATGCCACATCTTAATTTGTTTGTCCTCATAGACCAAGCAAAAACATCTGAATGAAAAGGAGAGTCTTGAAGTTCTGAAGAACCTAATGTCTGTGAATGATGGCCGGTACAGCAGTGAGTCACTGATGTCCAGGAGTGGGTAAGTAGTTGTGTTTTTTTACAACTCCATACAAATGTTAAAATGGTGTTGCTCTCCAGATGTATGACAATTTACTTTCATCGCTCGTCATTACTGACAGACCTTATATGGGATCAAATGGAACGTTCATGATGATTAAGCCTAGTTCTGTAGAACCTCTGTAGATTTGCCAAATGTGAGGACTTCACCTCTAATTCTGTAGCGTAATTCTTCGTCCTCCTCTGACGAGGAGTATGAAATGTCGGACCAATGTGCAGCGTGGTGTGTGTTCATGATGATTTATTATACTGAACACTGAAAATACAAAATAACAACGTGAAAATAAACGAAAACCGAAACAGTCCTGTAAGGTGCGTAAAACACTAAAACAGAAAATAATCACCCACAAAACACAGGTGTGAAAAGGCTACCTAAGTATGATTCTCAATCAGAGACAACGAACGACACCTGCCTCTGATTGAGAACCATACCAGGCCAAACACAAACACAACATAGAAAAAAGAACAGACTACCCACCCCAACTCACACCCTGACCATACTAAAACAAAGACATAACAAAGAAACTAAGGTCAGAACGTGACAAATGCTGTCAATTTGGTCCTTTCCTTATCAGAACCAATGGAAGACAGTGAGATGAAATTATTGAAACACCAAATGGAGGAACTGTCTGAGAGCGTAAAACAGTAAACACATAGCCTGTAGAGACCAACTGGTATGTTGCATTTAAAAATGATGAAATCAGACACTGTAAAAAAAAAAAAAACAACAGAACCATTTCTTTCAACACATCCGCATATATGCGTTTTCCTTCCTGTTCAGGTGTGGTTCAAATGACCTTCCGTGACATCTTGTTAATCATCACATTGACCACAGCAGCTGTTTAACTCCAGATCTTCCAATCTTATACAGGGGTATACTTATGCCAGTTTTGCATTGCGCTTCAGTGTAACCGGGCGGTCTTGGAGCTTAACCGCCTTCATGGGGATCCATTTGTCACCCCCACAAGCAGGCATATGGTACAACCCACTTACACACTTCTCTGTGCTGCTCAATACATTGTGGGCTCTACAATTACAGTACTGCCAATGGAAAGGGCCCTTTTCTCTTCAACCTACCCCATGTTCAACCTACACCAGACACAGGTTGAAAACGACAGTGGCAACTTTCACAACTTTTTCTTGCCAACAGTCAACAATTGCCACCTTAGAAGTGTATCTGATTCATCAGAAAGACCATTGTCTGGTTGTGATATTGTTCCCAATATCCCTCTGTATTTTTCAGTTGATGGAGGACACGTTTCATTACATCTGTTGCAATGATCACGTCATCAGTTTGTCCTGGCACAACTAAGACTGGCACCAGCTTTCATACAGTTCATTAATTCGATATGGAGCTCATATTCACATTTGAGATCAACCTGTTGTCCTCCACATCCAATGAGGTACCACAAGAGTGGACATTTTTTGGCTTTCAGTTCAGACGTCTTTGAAGCAATGTATGATCGGCAGATTCACTTAGCGTACGGGCATTTGAACCACTATCAATGAGTCCTTTTAGTTCTACTGAGCCCTGCACGGTCACTGGTGCATAGAACAAACAATCCTTACTGGTCTCTGAGTACGTTGATATATCACATTTGTGTCGCCTTGATGTTTCTCTTTGTATGAAGACAGTTCTGTTTCAGGACTCCGTTTTTATCTTCACCTTCCCCCTCAAGGTGCAGAACTATTTGTTTAAAGCTGGACCTTGATTTTGTGGCCGCTGATCGACTGGCGCCTCTCTTCAAACTTCCTGCTTTTGTGGGCAGTCTACAGTTTGATAGCCAAGATTGTGACATTTGCACAGGCGGTCATTAATACAGTGGAGTGAGCCACATCTTTACATATAGCATATGGGAAGGGAGACAGGAGTGCAGTTCTGCGAGACCCTGTTGTGGCAGGGGGAGGAGAGTTTTGGTTTTTGAGAAACTGTTCTAGCAGTGTTGCGAGTTTTGTCATTGTCACCTGATCATTGCCACTCTGAACTCCTTGAACCACTGAGATAGGAACGGGGCACTGAGCGCTCTTCTGGTTTCCTGTAATGTCAATATGTTTTGTTTCCACCTGCCACTTTGATGGCAGTCTATCAATTCCTGGACTTCATCCACTGTCCATTTCTTCCTAGGCTTGCATCCGAATGCTGTGTACAGTTAATGTTTGGGGCGACCGCAAAACCCACGTCATCCATCTGTCTGCCCTGGCTTTGTAGACATTCATTAGCTAGATCTGCTACTCGGTTAATGCACACCCAGTAGTCTAAGCTACTATTATCCTTTCTATGATTTCATTACCTTGCTTTGGCATTTTGAAACCTTTCTTTACCAAGTAGGTCTTCATAATTACCTGCCACTCCTACACAGTACATGTATCTGTGCTATCACGTCTGAAAGTGGGAGGCATACACACTGGGACAGTGTTGGCAGCTACCTTGGATGGACTAACATTTGCTGATAGACTTGAAACAATACTGTCTCCAGTCTTTTGACACGTCTGTTTGACTAAATCAAGCATGACGCTCGGCTGAGTGTGGTATTCATCATCATTGGAGTGATTATCATCTCCATCACTCTGACCTGTTGTTTTGATCAATAGCATTCTCTTGCTCCTTTACTGCAGTTACAACAGCAGTCCTGATCAAGCTCTGCTCTACCATTCTAATTATCTGAGCACCTCTCTGAATGTCTCTCTCGGACTGAAGAGCCGGCAGACCAACTTTCCAAATAGGGGAAATGCACACGATACACACTAGTTGTTATTTCAAGGAAAATACAAAAAAGGTAAGTCTGAAGGCATGTTGAAAAACAAATTGAATTGAGAGAGGAACTGTTGGCATTCACAATGGATGTATTGCCACACCTTTTAGAATGACAGTAAATACTTGTATGTATTCTACAACACATAATGAAAGGAAACCTTATTAATCATTACACAGAAAGTAAACAGTCTTTCTTTACATCCATTTTGAATGCCAACAGTTCCTCTCTCAATTAAAATGTTTTTCCAATACTCCCCCTCGATAACCACCAAGCCTCGATGTGAAATAGATCCCGTACTCTGATCCCATATCTCCACATAGTTTTGTCAGATAACACTGTGAAACTAATAATTATTTTTTAATTGGACCTTTATTTAACCAGGCAGGCCAGTTGAGAACAAGTTCTCATTTAAAACTGCGACCTGGCCAAGATAAAGCAAAGCAGTGCAACAACAAAACAACACAGAGTTACACATAGGATACAAAAAAGTACAGGCAATAACACAATAGAAAAATCTATATACAGTGTGTGCAAATGGAGTAAGGAGGTAAGGCAATTACAATTTAGCAAATGAACACTGAAGTGATAGATGATGATGTGCAAGTAGTAATACTGGTTCTGCAAAAGAGCAAAAAAGTAAATAAAAACAATATGGGGTAGGTAGTTGGATGGGCTATTTACAGATGGGCTATGTACAGCTGCAGCGATCGGTAAGCTGCTCAGAATGCTGATGCTTAAAGTTAGTCTCCAACTTCAGCGATTTTTGCAATTCATTCCAGTCATTGGCAGCAGAGAACTGGAAGGAAATGTGGCCAAAGAAAGTGTTGGCTTTGGGGATGACCAGTGAGATATACCTGTTGGCGCGCGTGCTATGGGTGGGTGTTGTTATGGTGACCGGTGAACTGAGATAAGGCAGAGTTTTACCTAGCAAAGACTTCTAGATGACCTGGAGCCAGTGGGTCTGGTGATGAATATGTAGAGAGGCCAAGCCGACGAGAGCATACGGGTCGCAGTGGTGGGTAGTATATGGGTGTGGTGGTCGTTGTAACAAGGAGACCAAGGCGCAGTGTGAGATGAATACATTCTTCTTTCATTAAAACAAAGAACACTTAAACAAACTAACAAAATAACAAAACGAACGTGAAGCTATAAACACGAGTGCTGATATGCAACTACACATAGACAATAACCCACAAAATACCCAAGGAATATGGCTACCTAAATATGGTCCCCAATCAGAGACAACGATGAACAGCTGTCTCTGAATGAGAACCAATCTAGGCAACCAAAGACATAAAAACACCTAGACTAGAAACAACCCCATAAACATAAAAAAAACAGAGACAGGACAAAACACATAGTGGGGCAAAAAAGTATTTAGTCAGCCACCAATTGTGCAAGTTCTCCCACTTAAAAAGATGAGGCCTGTAATTTTCATCATAGGTACACTTCAACTATGACAGACAAAATGAGAAAAAAATCCAGAAAATCACATTGTAGGATTTTTAATAAATTTATTTGCAAATTATGGTGGAAAATAAGTATTTGGTCAATAACAAAAGTTTCTCAATACTTTGTTATATACCCTTTGTTGGCAATGACAGAGGTCAAACGTTTTCTGTAAGTCTTCACAAGGTTTTCACACACTGTTGCTGGTATTTTGGCCCATTCCTCCATGCAGATCTCCTCTAGGGTAGTGATGTTTTGGGGCTGTTGCTGGGCAACACAGACTTTCAACTCCCTCCAAAGATTTTCTATGGGGTTGAGATCTGGAGACTGGCTAGGCCACGCCAGGACCTTGAAATGTTTCTTACGAAGCCACTCCTTCGTTGCCCGGGCGGTGTGTTTGGGATCATTGTCATGCTGTAAGACCCAGCCACATTTCATCTTCAATGCCCTTGCTGATGGTAGGCTTTGTTACTTTGGTCCCAGCTCTCTGCAGGCAGGTCATTCATCATTTTAGGTCCCCCAGATGATTATGTGGTCTTGTATGTCTTCCATTTTCTCCCACAGTTGATTTTTTGCTTACCATTTTGTCTTTCCAGCCTGGTGCAGGTCATTTTATTTCTGGTGTCCTTTGAAGCCATGTAGTTTGGAGTGTGACTGTTTGAGGTTGTAGGTGATGACAAACAGGTGCCATTTGTAAGTGGAGAACAGAGGAGCCTCATAAAGGATAAGAGCCAGAAATCTTGCTTGTTTGTAGGTGACCAAATACTTATTTTCCACCATAATTTGCAAATAAATTCTCCTAAATGTAAATTTTGTCTGTAAATGTAAATGAAAATTACAGGCCTCTCTCATATTTGTAATTGGGAGAACTTGTACAATTGGTGGCTGACTAAATACTTTTTTGCCCCACTGTATATCACCCCTATCACACCCTGACCTAACCAAAATAATAAAGAAAACAAAGAATACATATATGGGAGGGTCTGGGTGGGCATCTAACCTTGGTGGCGGCTTAGGTTCTGGACGCCGCCCCCCTTCTTTACTTACACTGAGGGCTGGGGACCCTCGATGGGGACCCCGGGCTGGGGACCGTCGCTGGAGACCCCGGGCTGGGGACCGTCACTGGAGACCCCGGACTGTGGCCCGTCGTGGGAGGTTCTGGACTGTGGCCCGTCGTGGGAGGTTCCGGTTTGTGGCTCGTCGTGGGAGGTTCCGGTCTGTGGCCCGTCGTGGGAGGTTCCGGTTTGTGGCCCGTCATTGGAGGTTCCAGTCTGTGGCCTGTCGTTGGAGGTTCCAGTCTGTGGCTTGTCGTTGGAGGTTCCGGTCTATGAACTGTCGCCGGACGCTCCGGTCTGTGAACTGTCGCTGGACGCTCTGGTCTGTGAACTGTCGCCGGACGCTCTGGACTAGGTACTGTCGCCAGAGGCTCTGGACTGGGTACGGTCGTCGGACGCGCATAGGAGGCTTGGTGCGTGGTGCTGGAACTGTTGGTACCGGACTGGGGACATGCACCTCAGGGCGAGTGCGGGGAAGAGGAACAGGGTGTACTAGACTCTGGAGGCGCACGGGAAGCCTGGTGCATGGTGTTGGCACTGGTGGTACTGGGCTGGAATATGGCTACCTATATGGTCCCCAATCAGAGACAACGATAAACAGCTGCCTCTGATTGAGAACCAATCTAGGCAACCATAGACATAAAAACACCTAGACTAGAAACAACCCCATGAACACACAAAAACCCTAGACAGGACAAAACACATACACTGGGGAGAACAAGTATTTGATACACTGCCGATTTTGCAGGTTTTCCTACTTACAAAGCATGTAGAGGTCTGTAATTTTTATCATAGGTACACTTCAACTGTGAGAGACGGAATCTAAAACAAAAATCCAGAAAATCACATTGTATGATTTTTAAGTAATTAATTAGCATTTTATTGCATGACATAAGTATTTGATACACCAGAAAAGAAGAACATAATATTTGGTACGGAAACCTTTGTTTGCAATTACAGAGATCATATGTTTCCTGTAGTTCTTGACCAGGTTTGCACACACTGCAGCAGGGATTTTGGCCCACTCCTGCATACAGACCTTCTCCAGAGCCTTCAGGTTTTGGGGCTGTCGCTGGGCAATACGGACTTTCAGCTCCCTCCAAAGACTTTCTATTGGGTTCAGGTCTGGAGACTGGCTAGGCCACTCCAGGACCTTGAGATGCTTCTTACGGAGCCACTCCTTAGTTGCCCTGGCTGTGTGTTTCGGGTCGTTGTCATGCTGGAAGACCCAGCCACGATCCATCTTCAATGCTCTTACTGAGGGAAGGAGGTTGTTGGCCAAGATCTTGCGATACATGGCCCCATCCATCCTCCCCTCAATACGGTGCAGTTGTCCTGTCCCCTTTGCAGAAAAGCATCCCCAAAGAATGATGTTTCCACTTCCATGCTTCACGGTTGGGATGGTATTCATGAGGTTGTACTCATCCTTCTTCTTCCTCCAAACACGGCGAGTGGAGTTTAGACCAAAAAGCTCTATTTTTGTCTCATCAGACCATATGACCTTCTCCCATTCCTCCTCTGGATCATCCAGATGGTCATTGGCAAACTTCAGATGGGCCTGGACATGCGCTGGCTTGAGCAAGAAGACCTTGCATGCTCTGCAGGATTTTGATCCATGACGGCGTAGTGTGTTACTAATGGTTTTCTTTGAGACTGTGGTCCCAGCTCTCTTCAGGTCATTGACCAGGTCCTGCCGTGTAGTTCTGGGCTGATCCTTCACCTTCCTCATGATCATTGATGCCCCACGAGGTGAGATCTTGCATGGAGCCCCAGACCGAGGGTGATCGACCGGCATCTTGAACTTCTTCTATTTTCTAATAATTGCGCCAACAGTTGCTGCCTTCTCACCAAGCTGCTTGTCTATTGTCCTGTAGCCCATCCCAGCCTTGTGCAGGTCTACAATTTTAACCCTGATATCCTTACACAGCTCTCTAGTATTGGCCATTGTGGAGAGGTTAGAGTCTGTTTGATTGAGTGTGTGGACAGGTGTATTTTATACAGGTAACGAGTTCAAACAGGTGCAGTTAATACAGGTAATGAGTGGAGAACAGGAGGGATTCTTAAAGAAAAACTAACAGGTCCGTGAGAGCCGGAATTCTTACTGGTTGGTAAGAATCAAATACTTATGTCATGCAATAAAATGCAAATTACTTAAAAATCATTCAAATGTGATTTTCTGGATTTTTGTTTTAGATTCCGTCTCTCACAGTTGAAGTGTACGTATGATACAAACTACAGACCTCTACATGCTTTGTAAGTAGGAAAACCTGCAAAATCGGCAGTGTATAAAATACTTGTTCTCCCCACTGTATATCACCCTCGTCACACCCTGACCTAACCAAAATAATAAAGAAAACAAAGAATACTAAGGTCAGGGCTTGACAATGGGGCTTTGGTGACAAAACGGATGGCACTGTGATAGACTGCATCCAGTTTGCTGAGTAGAGTGTTGGAGGTTATTTTGTAAAGGACATCGCCGAAGTCAAGGATCGGTAGGATAGTCAGTTTTACTAGGGTATGTTTGGCAGCGTGAGTGAAGGAGGCTTTTTTGCGAAATAGGAAGCCGATTCTAGATTTAATTTTGGATTGGAGATGCTTAATATGAGTCTGGAAGAAGAGTTTACAGTCTAGCCAGACACGTAGGTATTTGTAGTTGTCCAAATATTCTAAGCCAGAACCATCCAGAGTAGTGATGCTAGTAGGGCGGGTGGGTGAGGGCAGCAATTGGTTGAAGAGCATGCATTTAGTTTTACTAGCGTTTAAGAGCAATTGGAGGCCACAGAAGGAGTGTTGTATGGCATTGAAGCTCGTTTGGAGGGTTGTTAACTCAGTGTCCAAAGAAGGGCCAGATGTATACAGAATGGTGTCGTCTGCGTAGAGGTGGATCAAGGAATCACCCGCAGCAAGAGTGACATCATTGATGTATGCAGAGAAAAGAGTCGGCCCAAGAATTGTACCCTGTGGTACCTCCATAGAGACAGCTGTAGCTAGAAATCTAGAGGAAACTCGGACTGAATTACTTAAAAATCCCCCATCTTATACTCTCCAAATGGACATTAGCTGTGGGGGCCAAAATGGCCATGCATGAATTTTTGTTCGCTACATGTTGGGGGTACTATTCACTAGGACAAATTGTTCTGACCCACAATTCTCGAGCATTAAACGGCACAGGGGATGTTCAGTGTGCTGCTTGGCTATATTGACGAAAAATAGATTGATGGGCTTTTGCACAGATGGTGCTCCATTTATCACGGGATGGCGGGCAGGCCTCTGCATTCTAGTTATGAATTTGTCTCCCTCTGACATATGGCCGCATTGTAGGATACACCCACTGAGCGATAATGGATACACAGAGAATAACTTGCAGCAAAAGAGCTGAAAAAGAACTGAATACCCCCCAAAAAATCGACAGATGAGTGAATTTGACTGTGATCAATTGACATGCCAGTTCGTGAAATCGGACAGCTGATCGAGCTGCCATGTGACCGAATGCTGCAGAGAATGCATTCGTAGGTCACTATGGAAGAGTTTTGGTTCCAGACTCAAAGGGAATAATGTGCTGTCTCCCTCGGAGCATTACAACACATGGTGCACTGATTCAGTGCTCTCTGCATTAAAAACAAATCAATCCAGGTTGGATGTAACACAAGAGATGAGGTGCGCATTGTCGACCACGCCCCCTGACATTGAGAAGCATTGAGAAGAGATAATTTCTCTTATGTCAGACTAATTTCCAATTGACTGTCATAGCCCCACATTAAAAGTATATGATGGGGAGTTGAGAATAAAATCAGAAATACTTTTAGAATGTTTTGCAATTGACTGCCATATCCACAATGAAAAAAGTAAACATGGGGCTGTTAATTACAATTTTTTTTCACTTAGTTGGGGTCACGAGAAAATTCAGATAACAAAAAGGGGTCGTGACCCAAAAAAATTTGGAAACCCCTGATCGAGAGTATTTTGAGATTTCGTTATCAAAAAATGCAGCGAAAAGTAGAGTGAATTTAAGATTCACATAAAATCAACAGTTTAATTTTTGGATTAAGTCTTGTGTTTTCTTTTTGGACCTTTTATATAAACAACCTCTTAAGGATTTAAAAAATTAATGAATTTTTTTTTTTTTTACCCCCTTTTCGTGGTATCCAATTGTTTGTAGTTACTATCTTGTCTCACCGTACGGGCTCGGGAGAGACAAAAGTCGAAAGCCATGCGTCCTCCGAAACACAACCCAACCAAGCCGCACTGCTTCTTAACACAACGCGCATCCAACCCGGAAGCCAGCCGCACCAATGTGTCAGATGAAACGCCGTGCACCTGGCAACCTGGTTAGCGTGCACTGCGCTCGGCCCGCCACAGGAGTCGCTAGTGCGCGATGAGACAAGGATATCCCTACCGGCCAAACCCTCCCTAACCCAGACGACGCTCGGCCAATTGTGCGTCGCCCCATGGTCCTCCCAGTCGAGGCCGGCTGCTCAACCTCTTAAGGATTTTAGCCTAAAATGACATACCCAAATCTAACTGCCTGTAGCTCAGGACCTGAAGCAAGGATGTGCATATTCTTGATACCATTTGAAAGGAAACATTTTGAAGTTTGTGGAAATGTTAAATTAATGTAGGAAAATATAACACATTAGATCTGGTAAAAGATAATACAAATAAAAAAATGTGCGTTTTTTGTTTTGTTTTTTACCATCATCTTTGAAATGCAAGAGAAAGGCCATGATGTATTATTCCAGTCCAGGTGCAATTTAGAGTTTGGCCAATAGATGGCAGCAGTGTGTGCGCAAAGTTTTAGATTGTTTTTCTGTTCAAAATGTGTATCAAGACTGCCCAATTGGTATATTAATACATTATCAAGTTCATAACTGCACTCTCCTCAAACATTAGCATGGTATTGTTCACTGTAATAGCTACTGTAAATTGGACAGTGAAGTTAGACTAACAAGAATTTAAGCTTTCTGCCTATATCAGATATGTCTATGTCCTGGGAAATGTTGTTACTTACAACCTCATGCTAATCACATTAGCCTACATTAGCTCAACCCTCCTGAAGGGGACCCACCAATCCTGTAGAGCTTAACTAGGAAAGTCAAAAATGTGTCAGGTGAACTGTTGTGTTCAAATGCTATCATGGTCATGCATATGCTTTTCATATTTCTTCTGTAAGAAGCATTTCAATTGAGCCATTTCAATCTATCCATATAGGACAATACACGAGTGTAACGGATTAAGCAATTTGGAAGTGAGATAAGATAAGCTTATATCGGGAGATGGAGGTGACTGCCAGGGAGGCACACCTTATGGCCATCTTAGAGGTGTCACGACTTCCACCGAAGGTGGCTCCTCTCCCTGTTCGGGCGGCACTCGGCGGTCGTCGTCGCCGGCCTACTAGCTGCCACCGATCCCTTTTCTTTTTAGTTTGGTTTTGTCTGTCTTGTTGTTCACCTGTGTATAGTTTAGGTTATTAGTGGGGTATTTAATCTCACCCTACCCTCTTGGTTTTGTGCGGGATTGTTCGTGTAGCTGTCATTTGTTTGGGTTGTGTTTTGGTTTGTTCTGTTGAGCAGGTGTTTTTTCGGGACTACGTTCCTGTTGTTTTGTGGCTACTGTTGTGGTCCTGTTCCTGTTCTTTGGACTTAAATCACCCTTTCTTGCAATTCGCTCTCTCCAGCGCCTGACTCCACACCCACCTCTCCTAGGGAGAACGTGACAAGAGGCCATGATTAAGAATGTATTTTGTATGTATTTTATTTATAGTTATTAATTTTCTACTGTTTTTGGTGAAGTCCTTTTTTTAAATCCAAAGTGGATTTGTGTTCTCATTTAAAAAGTTGTTATATTTTTGTAATAAACTGAGAAAAATCGGTTTGGTCATCCAACTCGGAATTACAAGTCAGAAACTTTGGCAGTTGTCAATGCACCAAAAGTAGTATGTTTCGGGCCTTGGCACACTGCATACGTTTAGCTAAACAGTTAAGTGCTAAATAGTACATAGTACAATTAGTACACAGTATGCCCTTGAAGTAAGTAGTAAGAAAGCCAGATTTCGGACACGGCCAGTGCCTAGTATAGGGACTAGGGTTTGTGTCTGAGCAGGGCCACAGTCAGATCCCATATCTCTCACTCACTGCATTGTTGTTTTATCTCGTGACAACTTTCAACATCCTGAACCAGTTAACTTTCATCTTCCTCAGTCAATGGCAGAGATTTTTTTTATTCAGACTTGAATTATGGAAATGGTACAGTGGTATAATAAACCTCTTCAAATTCAATTTTAACTGGGAACAAATCAAATCAAATTTATTTATATAGCCCTTCGTACATCAGCTGATATCTCAAAGTGCTGTACAGAAACCCAGCCTAAAACCCCAAACAGCAAGCAATGCAGGTGTAGAAGCACGGTGGCTAGGAAAAACTCCCCAGAAAGGCCAAAACCTAGGAAGAAACCCAGAGTGGAACCAGGCTATGTGGGGTGGCCAGTCCTCTTCTAGCTGTGCCGGGTGGAGATTATAACAGAACATGGCCAAGATGTGCAAATGTTCATAAATGACCAGCATGGTCGAATAATAATAAGGGAGAACAGTTGAAACTGGAGCAGCAGCACGGTCAGGTGGACTGAACACTGTAGTTGAGTTTCAGTTTGTGGCAAGAGAGGGGCAGAATGCAGCCATAGACAGTTAAGAGTCATTGGTGCCACTGACAATCATTCAGTAACTGAATCATTCAGTAATCACTACCACCTTAAACCACTCTACTGGACCTGGTTTTGCGTCATCAGCAACCTACTTAATGGGTAGGTAACATATGGATTTGCATTAGTATAGGTGAACACATCAAATGTCCTGATACAAAGTTACACCTCACTTTTATTACATTCTTTATTTATTAAAACCAGGGGTTACAACCAAAAATATTTTCCAACCGTTTTGTTACGACCAGAACCACTATTTTCGTTTGTGTCGTTACGATCAGAAAAATAAAGTTCGAACCCCAAAAAACGACGGGTTAATATCATTCCTTTCTGTTCCCTTTTTAACCTGTGAAATCAAACTTGTTATAAATTTAGCTCATTAAATTACTTCACCAATCAGTGAGGATAGAGCAGGCATGCTAGTAGTTTACATGCGTGTTGGACAGATAAGTGCAGCCTATGGCGTAAGATGTGACTGCACTTTTACGGCTGGGGAGAGAGCTAGAGAGGTTTGAGGAGGAGACCTTGTGCCCTGGGCATCTTATGAGAGACATCTTCTAAATAATGCTTGCCTAGACACATACAAGCAAATATTTTAAGCTTGCAGTCAGACTGGAATATGTTTCTGAGTGACAGAGTGAGGGATTTGTATAGGCACTTTGTTGCATTTTGTTGTGGGACTAGAAACAATGCCTGGAACGTAAAATAACATTATTAACCGGTTTCCTTGCTTTTGAAATAATTTTCTTTCCAGGTTCCATTTATGTTCCTTGAAAAATGTCAAAAGAAATCACTTTAAATGTATAACTTCAAATGAAACCAAATCGTTTGCACTCTTAACTACTGGTTTCAATGACATTTTCTGTCAATTTACAAGCAAATACTTTAAGAATGTATTATTACACATCAGCATGCAAGGTTTCTAGACAACTAGCCCACCCACTAGCCCTACTAAACTGCTAAGTTTAGCCCTACCAACAGATGCATATCTATATTTGCAATTAGCTCATTCATCCCCCTCCTCTCCCCTGTAACTATTCCCCAGGTCGTTGCTGTAAATGAGAACGTGTTCTCAGTCAACTTACCTGGTAAAATAATGGATACATTTAAAATACAAAAATATACCCAGTCATGTGAAATCCATAGATTAGGGCCTAATGAATTTATTTCAATTGACTGATTTCCTTATATGAACTGTAACTCAGTCAAATCCTCTAAAATGTTGCATGTTGCATTTATATTTTTCATTGATCTACAAGTCATTTTGAATGCTGAACAACCCTAGGGAATATCAGTAGTTTGATGGACATTTTCTTGTCGGTTGACTGCACAAAGAATTCAACCACACTTTCACTTATAAGCAATTTGGCAGTACGCCCAGAACATTGCTCTGGGAACTAGGAGTGATACAATATCTCAGTTTCAAGATAATAAGCCTTGTGTGGTATAAATCAGTCACTTACAGGAACCAACCATGTTTCTATGACTTGTTTGTGTAGCTGTATAAAAGGACTGAAAGGGAACCTCCCTTTTTGAGTATCATCAGGCTTGTATTGAGTTTGAACCTCTACGCGCGTTAATAAAAAATTGCTTCATTTACTTTAACTTTGAGTCGTCCACGACAGTAGCAGCCCTAGGGAATATCAATATCACTAATCAAACTGCACACTGTGCCCAGCTTTGTAGGCGGTTTGTTCCTGATCTTGCACATCTGCATGGCACCTTAAGCATAAGACACATTGACATTGTAATTTATTGTGTTCAGTTCATTTATAAGGATTTACC
The DNA here is from genome assembly GCF_036934945.1 of Oncorhynchus masou masou. Lineage (NCBI taxonomy): Eukaryota > Metazoa > Chordata > Actinopteri > Salmoniformes > Salmonidae > Oncorhynchus > Oncorhynchus masou. The sequence goes on along the minus strand of NC_088235.1, from coordinate 76,070,318 downwards.
ACAATAAAGTGCAATTATCTCCAATAAGCAGTGAAATAAGATATACTTGCAATCATGTAGTTAGCATTTATTGAGAACATTCTTCCTTCAAATAGTATCAAGTGATGCATAATGCTTCAACTGTTTGCACTAACAGCACAGATAACATTGTGACAACTTGCCCCATACTGTGTGACAACATACCTTGCTACTGGGCCAGCTGTCATAACTGCCCAGTGTATTCTATCAGTAATAAATTAATTTTGCAAAAAGGAAAAGTGTCATTTTTTATCTATTAATTGAATCTATTCATCAATATGTAAAATAGGTCTTAATAGATATATCAATGCTGAAAAATCTACATGTAAGTGAAAGTGTGACATAAGAGAAGTTCAGAATAGGGGGAACAAAGAATGTGTGCATAATGGCAACTATTAACGAGTTTATCCATGGTGCTTTATTTACTCCCTTTTCTCCCCAATTGATAGTTACAGTCTTGTCCCATCGCTGCAACTCCAGTACGGACATCGGAGAGGCGAAGGTCGAGAGCCATGCGTCCTCCGAAGCACGACCCTACCAAGCCGGAACTGCTTCTTGATACACTGCCTACTTCACCCGGAAGCCAGCCGCACCAATGTCCTCCGTTCAGCGTGTATGCGCCCGGCCCGCCACAAGGAGACGCTAGAGCGTTATGGAATAAGGACATCCCGGCCAAACCCTCCCCTAACGACGCTGGGCCAATTGTGCGCCGCCTCATGGGTCTCCCAGTTACGGCCGAATGCGACACAGCCTGGGATCGAACCCGGGTCTGTAGTGACACTTCTAGCACTGCGATGCAGTGCCTTAGACCGCTACCCCACTCAGGAAGCCATGGTGCTTTATTAAGAGTAGCATTTTCCCCTCATGGCAACGATCCTTCTAACGACTATAGGCTAGTAGCCTACTTGAGCGTCCAATGAAACGAATTATCTTGGGATCCTGGAGACCGGGGGCTATGCGTGTGTACAGTATGTGTCCCATGTCCAGCTGCTCTCCAAATTCGCTGCAACACCGATATTTTGAAGGCCATTATAAACCTATAGCGGACCACTAGATAAGAGTACCCTAACCTGTAGGCTGATAGTACATTACAGTGGGCAAGTGAAAGTATAGGCCTATCCAACAACGGCTGCGGGCGGAATGAAACAGGCATTTTATGCAAACGTGTCTATGTTAGGAGAGGCAAAGCAAGGACCCCTCCTGCATGTGCAAAGCAGCTCGTCTTAAAAAGCCCTGTGTGAATATATTCATGGATGGATTCTCCCTTTTCTTTGTTAAAATAATAATTGATCTAAATATAGGCCTATAAGATCAATGATCATAGGAAATAATAAAGAAATAACCACTGATCTGACATGGTTGGTAGCTTAGTGTAAAATCTCTTTTCACTATCGGTCATATCTTCAAGGATGGGAGGAATGAAGGAAGCATAAGTTATCCCAAAACTATTTTACCCAACTACACCGCTAACTTAAACTACCACTTGCTCACCTTAAGAGGCTACTAGTAGTGGCTGGAGCTGTTAAGTCATAATAATGGACCGTAGAATTGCTGTATCAGATTGGGCTTAAACTAACCCACCCACTATAGCCATTAGAATGGTATTGTTTTGGGGATACCGTGTGTGTGTGCGTGCGCACGAGCGTGTGCAGCTTTATCAAAATATTGCCACTTTATTCACAAAATGTAATTTAGTCTTTATTCTCAACAATCCATTCAGACTTTACTCTCAGTGTTTCAAGAGAAGGTACTATGCGTACATTAAAACAATTCTAATTACCACCATCACCGTTTTATTATTTTTTCTCTTCACTTGGACCTAACACTCTTCCGTAGTTTTAAGGTTCCACGGATTTAAAAATATATTTATAGAATTTAAAATCAGCAAAATAGATTTCAGACATAATGTGCTTTTTATTGTGGCAATGACATGTTTTGCCTGACACCACAAATAACAAAAAGCCTAATAATAAACTATTTGAAAGGACAGCAATAATTTACAATAATCAAACAAAAAGGCATAACATTGTCAAGGAAGACATAGCAACTGATCTAAACCAGGCAGATCAGTGTGAATGACTCGATTACAGCATTGGGTGAGTGCTGTACTTCAACGTCAGAGCCACCTTAGACCCTTAGGCCACGTTACAGTAAAACACATCTCAACTACAGTTGATTCCAGAACACCAGATAAGAGTAGAGAGTGCATGTAACTAGGAGCAGAACGTAAAACCCATGTCTCTTGAAATATACTCATATTATGTGATGAATCAATGACAAGACATTCTACACTCCACAAATTGTTAGCCTGGTTCATAGTTTTGCATAATACTGTAACAAATGGAGAGTGATTAATCATGTGTGTGACTCAATTATGTACAGTGCATTCAGAAAGTATTCAGACCCCTTGACTTTTTCCACATTTTGTTAAGTTACAGCCTTATTCTAAAATAGATTTTTTTTAAAGCGCAATCTACACACAACATCCCAGGTTTAAAAAAGTTTTTGCAAATGTATTACAAAGTAAAAAAACTGAAGTACCTTATTTACATAAATATTCAGACCCTTTGCTATGAGACTCGAGCTCAAGTGCATCCTGTTTCCATTGAACATCCTTGAGATATTACTGAGTAAACAGTCTGAATACTTATATAAATGTGATTTCAGATTTTTTTATATATACACATTTGCAAAAATATCTAAAAACCTGTCTTTGCTTTGTCATTGTGGTATTGTGTGTAGATTGATGTAAAAAAAAAAAAAATTTAATCAATTTTAGAATAAGGCTGTAACGTAACAAAATGTGGAGAAAGTCAAGGGGTCTGAATACTTTCTGAATGCACTGCATATAAACATATACACTGAGTGTACAAAACATTGGGAGCACCTGCTCTTTCCATGCCATAGACTGATCCCTTATTGACGTCACTTGTTAAATCTACTTCAATCCGTGTAGATGAATGAGAGGAGACAGGTTAAAGAATAATTTTCAAGTCTTGAGACATGGATTGTGTAGGTGTGCCATTCAGAGGATGAAATGGCGAGACAAAATACTTAAGTCCCTTTGAACGGGGTTTGGTAGTAGGTGCAAGGCGCGCCAATATGAGTGTCAAGAAGTGCAACGCTGCTGGGTTTTTCACACAACAGTTTCCGGTGTGTATCAAGAATTGTCCATCACCCAAATGATATCCAGCCAACTTGCAACAACTGTGGGAAGCATTGGTGTCAACATGGGCCAGCATCACCGTGAAATGCTTTTGACACCTTGTAGAGTCCATGCCCTGACTAAATATGGGGATTAGTTGGAACATATAGACTAGCCAACCGATTGCAAAAAAACATTCAGATCTTGTCACAATTCAAGTGTATGCATGAGAGGTACAGTATCTCACATAGGCTGGACATCTGTAGCTAATCGCTGATATGCTCCAGGACCCCCAAGGCTGGGGTCAATTCCAATTAAACTCCAGTCAAGTTAGAAAATGCAATGACTTGGAAATATTCTCACAGAAAATCTTGTTCAAGTTGCTCAAGTAATTTTCAAGTCAATTGTTTAAGTACATTTTTAGCCTTCACTGAAACCAAGGTGAACTTGATCCAGGCTTTAAATGAGCCACAACTCAAATGAAATCAACATTGAGGTTGAATGAGCCCCTGGGAGGACCACTGGTCATCAAGGGGAAGTGCTGTAAGACACCTCCTCTCTTCTTCTCACTCCCTTTGGCCAGATAACCTGATGAGACTCCAGGGACTGCTGGCACTGGAAGGGGTGGGAGCACAGCTGGACACCGGTGACTCTTACACGTGACTTAAGACACTCAGTAATGGTCCAAGTCCAGCTTAACCAAAGTGTCCTGAGGAGAAGATGGCAGTTTAATAAGCATAGCGATCACATTCACCAAATCAAAGTTTATTTGTCACGTGCGCCGAATACAACCTTACAGTGAAATTTGTGCCACTTAAGCATTTTAACAGAGGGCAGTCTGTCAGATGAGGGCAGTCTGTCAGGTGAGGCACGGTATAAGACACCAGGGTCCTTGGAGTCAATTATTGTGAATAGTCCGATTCATATAATAGTTTGATTTAAACGTTTACATGCTTTGCAAGAACAACGATTTCCCTCATAATCCTGTTAACATGGACATGTCTGAAATCAGGCTACCTGATGGGACTTTGATAAATGCAGAAAATGGCCAATCAAAATAAACATTCCGCCACACAGACCATGATATTTTTGTGGAGCATATTTGATTCTTAGTTTGGACATATAACGTTTGTATGTGAAAAGATGCATACTTTCAGTTTTTCTGAACTCACTCGCGCAAAAGGAGGAAGGTCACGCTGCTCGTGCTTGCACATGTGCAGATCAAATACACCACTATAACTCTGATTAAGGCTTTTACATGTCCTAATAATTAGAAAGATTGCTCAGAAAACCAGGTGTTTTAATCGCCGTATGCTTACACCGATTAAGATGAAAGTGTTTACATGACTAATGCCATAACCGGCATAATCAGTTAATATCAAATTATTCGTTTCCATGTAAACACACTTAATTACATTAAAGGAATTAATCCTTTACTTATTAAAGGAAATCAAACTTTATAAAGGAATTAATTTATCTTTCATTCTTATTGAGATCTATTATCCGTTTTACCTAGGAATCCCACAGACTCGTCTTGTTCATTGGCAGGGCTTACCTTGACAGGACAAACCTCCATGCCTCTGGCTGGTGCTTGGATGAGGGGGTCCTGGGACTCCTTCAGGGAGAAGTCTTGGAGGTTGAGTGTCCTGGAGGGCCTGCACTCCTCCCTCCACCACCACAACACCACCCCCGCCAATAGCACACTCAGGACAACTGGGTAGAAAATATAGACTGGTTAGTTTTGCATTTTATTTTAAAAAGGTACACATACTTTATAGCTTCTAAGCATGTGTATAAGTAAGGTAATAAGTCATATCTATGTCTTATTAGCCATTTATTAGGCATAATTAAGTGTATTCTTATTCAAAGTTGTGTTAAAAGGCCAGTCCTTTATAACCTAATTGTTAGTCATAATAAAAAACACAGTATTTAAAGGCCCAGTGCAGTCAAAAACGTGATTTTCCTGTGTTTTACATCTCCACATGGAGTTTGGAATAATACTGTCAAATTGTGAATTTATGAGAATGCCCTTTTAGTGTAAGAGCTGTTTGAAAAGATGGCCTGAAATTTTTGCCTGTTTTGGTGGGATGGGCTAGTTGTGAGCATCCTCGTGGGTGTCTCGGTCGCGGCCGGCTGCGATCGAACCCAGGTCTGTAGTGACGCCTCAAGCACTGCCATGCATTGCTTTAGACCGCTGCACCCTTCAGGAGGCCCCTTTTTGACCATTTTAACTTAAATCAATCACAGTAAGGTACTTCATTGTTACCCAGAAATAATTTGATATTGAGATAAAAATGGCTGCACTGGAACTTTAAGAGCAAGTTAAACAAAAAACAGACTCTTAGTATGCTGTCTCTATGTGGAACTAACTAAGGCATAGTGCTTTAAGATGTGTTCCCTATACTAAAATGTTACCTTATTCTTACTTGCAGAAATATTGTCCAGAAAGGACCACATCGGACAGAAAGGGGCACACCTTATAGAACTAATAAGACATAAAAGGCCTTAATGGCTAGGTATAGACACGTATAAACTACAAATTAGTGGCTATTATGTGTACCTTAAAATAAAGTGTTACCGTTTGTTTTTGCATATAAACCATAAGCTGCTATTTCTATAAACCATAAGTATACCCATATTTACATAAAATGCTCATCATTTGAATCTTTCTTTACACCTGAGCAATATCATCTCTCCAGTACAGTTCCATAGATGGCATGATATAAACAGACCGTAAGGGATCTAAATGTAATGGATTCATTGCTAAATATACTACAAAACCTACCTATGAGCGAAAGGATTCCAGCAGAGGTTGTATCAGACAGCGCTGGGCCTGGAAGAGTGTGAGAAACGACTGTATCTAAAAAAAAAAGTAAAATAACAATTCCGCAATCAAGTAATCACAAAGAATAACAAATGGAAAATGTTTCACCAACTGCAATTTTCAAAAGGTTATGGGACATCAGTTTTCAAGGATGAGAATAGCTTTTGTATTGTTAATGTTTTTGCTAACCTTGCGTACGAGAGTCAATCGTAATACAGGAAGTTGTACACACAACAACTGGCCGCACCAGTTGTGCTAAAAAGCTACTTTGCATTTTCCCCCCCTTATTTTCTACTCTTTCGGACAGCTTAGTCTCCCATTCAGAGGACCCACACTTTTGTTAGTGTCTTATTGGTCAAGGTTACGCCAAATACCTACCACCACATCTCGTTCAGCCTATCAGTGGCCTTGATTCCCGGGACGTTAGTTGTAGTTATTCTATGACCCCAGCATGCTGTGTGGCCAAAAAGGTGCTTTCCCCATCCTGATGAGCACTTCCACAGTTTTCCCCTCCTGCTGAACTTTTTCTACTGTGGACTGAATCCCTCTGTATGTCTGATGTTTAATTTTGTGTGCATCTAAACGACCACATAGTTAATGTCAGTTATCTGAACCATCAGTGGTCAGATGTGGGTGTGTGGGATGTGTGCATCTTCTTCCATTAAACTACCCTTAACCTGGACATGCGCCTCCTCCTTGTTCTGACCGGACATTCTGTAGTGGTTGCTACCGGCCTTAAGCCAGCACCTAAGGTTTCTTATTATATTCGTGGTCCTTTGATTCTCTACAACCCTACCCCTATTTTTTAATAGGGATTTAACACCAGTAAACTGGGAGCTTAAGATCTCCTGATGAATCTCCTTCCTAATTCCTCCCAAAAAATACAGTATCTAGGGAACAATAATATACCATTTCAACTATCTGACTTCACTTTCACATTAGACCAGTGATTACAACAATACCAGCCCACCTATTTATGCTACTAAACACAAAGTCAAGTTCCCATTAGAAAACGTCACTTTCATGACGTTTAACTTGCATTGTTGACTATCTTTTAACCTCGTCCCCTGGCTATTGCACACAGCGCATATACGCCTGGGATATCAAACATTCAAAGTTGGCCTTAAGTGGACTGACCATAGAATTCTATGGGAGTGACCAACTGAGTAAAGTATCTGTCATTACATTTTTGTGAATCACACGACTGTGAGGCTCTGTGCTTGTGGTGTTCGAGCGCAAGGGTTCTCACACTTTTTAGGGCCGAGGACCCTTTTTGTGATAGCAAATTCATCAGGGAACCCCCATAATCAGAACACAACTTCAGTGAGATAACAACAAAAAAATAGCATATAAAGGAGTTTTACTATGACTTCGGCAGTGCATGGCCGGACAAACCAAGTCTTGGGCCCTGGGAAATAACATTTTAAAGGCCCATCTATTGCCATCAAAGAAAATATTTTGCAGTATGCAACCTAATTTCCTGAAATTCGTTTCGTCATGGGGCAGGGAAATGTTGTTTGTTGTTGCAGCTTTAAAGCCAATATCCTGCAATTATACACATTTTGCCATGAGACAGAGAGAAATCTTTGCACTTTTAAAGCTTAAATTACAGTGCATTTGAAAGAATATACAGTGCATTTGAAAAGTATTCAGACCCCTTGATTTTTTCAATTTTGTTACGTTACAGCCTTATTCTAAAACGGATTAAATAAAACATTTTTCTCAATCTACACACAATACCCCACAATGACAAAGCGAAAACAGGTTTTTAGGAAAACAGATACAGATAATTACACCTTATTTACATAAGTATTCAAACCATTTGCTATAAGACACGAACTTGAGTTCAGGTGCATCCTGTTTCAATTGATATTCCTTGAGATGTTTCTACAACTTGATTGGAGTCTACCTGTGCTAAATTCAATTGATTGGACATTATTTAGAAAAGGCACACACACACCTGTCTATATAAGGTCCCAGAGTTGAGAAAAAAGAAGAAAAAACATGAGGTCGAAGGAATTTTCCCTAGAGCTCTGACACAGGATTGTGTTGAGGCACAGATCTGGGGAAGGATACCAAAACATTTCTGCAGCAAGAACATTCCCCAAGAACAAAGTGGCCTCAATCGTTCTTAAATGGAAGAAGTTTGGAACCACCAAGATTCTTCCAAGAGCTGGCCGCCCAGCAAAACTGAGCAATCAAGGGAGAAGATGAACCTTCCAGAAGGACAACCATCTCAGCAGCACTCCATTAAATTAGGCCTTCATGGTAGAGTGGCCAGATGGAAGCCCTAAAGACTCTCAAGACCATGAGAAACAAGATTCTCTGGTCTGATGAAACCAAGATTGTCACGTCTGGAGGAAACCTGACACCATCCCTATGGTGAAGCATGGTGGTGGCAGCATCATGCTGTGAGGATGTTTTTCACTGGGAGATTAGTCAGGATCGAAGGAAAAACTAACAGAGCAAAGTACAGAGAGATGCTTGATGAAAACCAGCTCCAGAGCACTAAAGACCTCAGACTGGGGTGAAGGCTCACCTTCCAACAGGACAACAACCCTAAGCACACAGCCAAGAGAAAGCAGGTGTGTGGCTTCGGGACAAGTCTTTAAATGTCTGAGCATCCAGCTCGAGTCCGGATTTGAACCCGATCAAACATCTCTGGAAAGACCTGAATATAGCTGAGCAGCGACGCTCCCCATCCAACCTGACAGAGCTTGAGAGGATCTGCAGAGAAGAATGGGAGAAACCCCAAATACAGGTGTGCAAAGCTTGTAGCGTTGTACCCAAGAAGAGTCGAGGATGTAATCGCTGCCAAAGGTGCTTCAACAAAGTACTGAGTAAAGGGTCTGAATTACTTATGTAAATGAGATATTGTGTTTAGAATTTTTTATACATTTGCAAACATTTCTAAAAACCTGTTTTTTCTTTGTCTTTATGGAGTATTGTGTGTAGATTTATGAGGGAAAACCCCCCATTTAATCAATTTTAGAATAAGGCTGTAACGTAACAAAATGTGTAAACATTCAAGGGGTCTGAATACCTTCCGAATGCACTGTACATATCAGTGGAGTCTGCTGCGGGGAAGACGGCTCATAATAATGGCTGGAACGGAGAAAATTGAATGGTGTTTGATACCATTCCACTCATTCCGCTTCATTACCACGAAGTGCCTCCAACCTCGTGTGATATATATATTTTTGAGGAATACAAGAAGTATTCGAGTCAAAAAAATGTATAATTAGTGAAGTACTGTGGATACCAATATCCCTGTGAGCCTCCTAGGCCCATTTTTCCCAGGGTTAACAACATAAATTGTAGATGGATAATATGACATTGTGTTGTATTACACACTTTAAAAGTTATTCCACAGATCCCTTGGCCAAAATGTTTGACTCACAGGGAATTGATCAACAACGGCACTATCCATGGTGCTGAATCTCATGGTGCTATAGCCCATATTTGCTTATCGGTTTGTTTAGCGCAGCATCGGATACAGTATGTACCCTCTGGCAAAATCACCACAATAACTGGGTTATCATAAAGTAAAACTCAGCCACAACCTTCCCAAATTCAACTGATAGCCAGGTGCAATGGAAGAGCAAAGGGCCCTCCCGCTGGCTGACATCAGTCAATAGTAGGCTAAATACAATTTAATTTCCAGGCTGTAATTCAACTGATAATATTTTCCCTGTGGGACTCCCAATCACGGCCGGTTGTGATACAGCCTGGAATCAAACCAGGATGTCTGTAGTGATGCCTCCACCACTAAGATGCAGTGCCTTAGACCGCTGCGCCACTCGGGAGCCCTTAAAACTAGGCTACATCAATGAAACAGCGTGGTGACTTTGCAAGAAAAAAAACACTTAGATTCCTGTATATATTTCTCAACTTACAGTGGTATAATTATGTCTGATTTTTTTCACTGGTATTATATGCTTTTAAATAGCATCTCCAGTTTGAAAGGGAATCTCGGGAAGCCTGGGAAGGGCTTGCAATTTTCCCAGCAAGAAATATTTTTAAGTTTTCCAGAAAATATGAATCCCTACTGTGTAATAACCTAAACTCATTCCACATTCACATACTCACCATCATCATCATCACCGCTACTCCCTTTTGGAGGAATGCAGGTGAAGCTGGGAGAGCTTGTTCCAGAGAAAAGGTCTGGCACACACTCATATAGACAAACTCCGCCGTTATTTCCACACACAGCAGGGCCTGGGAACATCAGTCAGATAACATTAGACTAATTGACACAAACAAACTAAGGTTGAATCCAAAACTTTGTCTCTTGAGCACAGTTATCAACGTTTACTCGATGGGCTGACAGAGCCATACCTTTTGGTTGAAGAACCGGGTGAATGAGAACCAAGCCGCCTGGGGAAGCGATATTGGGCAGGATGACTCTGAAGTGGCTGCCATTGTGCTTGTCAGCACTACATATGGAGTGGGTGTCCTGTTCACTCCAGTATACATGTCCCTGAGAGACGTGAGAGAGTAGTGAACAAATGGCGACATCCAGAATACCACACTTTAGAGTGTATGAAACAATGGAATAATTAATGAGAGCTGGAATCCAAACCAGAAACCATCTGCCCTGGAAGCCATTTTATAATAATGGGGAGTATGTAAGGTGTACCATTTCCCCCCACTTCAGTCTTCTGTGAAGACATGGTGAACTTGTTCCAGAGAATAGAATCAACAATGCAATATTAGTTCAATGACACAAACTAGGATTTAAATACCAACCATTGTATATTTAAAAAATGTTTTTGCATATAGCTTATTTAACCTTTATTTAACTAAGTCAGTCACCAATTTTTATTTACAATGACGGCCTATCCCGTCCAAACTCGGACGACGCTGGGCCAATTGTGCGGTACCCTATGGGAAAAATAAATCAGCACCTTATACCACTGTGAAGCTTGGTGAGCCTGTTCTAGACAATAGGTCTGGCAATCACAATTATTAAATTACACTAGGATTACACTAGGATTTGCATCCCAAACATTGTACTTTGGGCACCGAGCCGATATTGGGCAGAATGACTAAAGAGGCTGCCACTGTGCTTCTCAACAATATACACATGTCCTGTTAGCTGTAGTAAACACATAGAGAGAAGAGAGAAGTGAGGGAACAGGGCGCAGCAGAGGGTATGCTTCTATACATAGAGAGAAGAGAGAAGTGAGGGAACAGGGCGCAGCAGAGTGTATGCTTCTATCAAACTTTTGTGTTTTAACTTCACATGGCTGGATTCTAAACCAGAAACATGCTCTGTTGCAGTATGCCCTTGAGGTGTAAGCCACATTTGTACTATTTCCCCCCACTTCAGTCTTTCCAGATCTGTGATCATGAGTTTTCAAAGACTAAAGGAAAGGAAACAGGGAAAGGTCTACAGAATAAGACCTTAGTGTCATTTGGATGTCCATACCTCAAACACTGCCAATCCGAAGGGCCTGTCCAGGTATCCATTGGACTCCACCACGGTCTTGCGATGCTGCCCGTCGAACCCAACCCTCGAGATGGTGCGCATCCCTGAGTCAACCCAGTACAGGAGTCGTCGAGGCATGTCTGTTGGAAAAACACACGCTATTCAAAACTCTGACTTTTTAGTGATACTATCTTATCAATTACATCAGTGTTTTGTAAATCAAAAACAGTTCAATTACTTTCTTTCAATTACTTGTTTCGATATCTCACAGCGGGATTCACCAGAATCTCTAGAAGCTCAAAGAACCAATCATTTTAAGGACACAAGGTCTCCACAGCAAGACGTAATTCCTGTTTCTTGCTTAAGGGTTCACAGGTTTGCCACTTAGGTTACGCGGCCGAGAGCAGGATTTAGAGCTCTCCTCCTCTGTGTTTCGGGTAATATACTGAAAGGAAAGTTTTTCACACTTTTTCTACCCTTTGTCTTCTGTTATGGCTAGTGTCACACGGCTAGCTACTGAGACTTGGCTAGCTTTCACTGGCTAGCATTGTGCTACCTAGCTAAGCTCCTAGCCCACGAGCAATGCTCCCTCAAAACATTTTCAGGACTGAGAACATTTCTGGTCTTCAGAGTGCAAACTTGAATGTTGTGAAAATTCTGTGAAAAACTGAGGCTGTACCTGCTTTGAGTTACAGTTTTAAGCTTTCACTACTGTGGCTATTTGATCCTAATGTAGACCTACCAGAGTGGCTTACCATCAAAAACAATGGAGAAAATGCATTCCATAACATTTTAACATGGAAATAGCTGTTCTATCATTCAGTCTACAGTAGCAGCCAGTGTGTGGTGTTAAATGTAGGCCTACATTCCATGAGACTTTTGAAAAGAAAACATGCAGGGCTTGACATTGAAAATGTTGTTGTGTTGTTTGATGCAAGAAACCACTACCCTCTGTCTATTGGCTACTTAGCTTATTCAAGCCGGTCTATGAGTGCTGGGTTCAGTAGTATCCCTTAACCTACTGAGAATGAGAGACCTCCAACGTTGGGTGTCTGCCCAAAGACTTTGCATACGACCTCACCTCAATCGAAAGATAAGGATGGTCTCAACATGTCTCTCGGCTCTGCGTCACTGGAAGAACACCTTGATCTTCGTTTATGGCACTCCCCTAAGGGTGGTGTGAACGAGGAAGGTGGTGACTGACCCTCCTGAATTGCCCAGACGGACAATACGACTGTGATAGCATACATCAAGCCCAAGGGTGGCCCTTGCTCTCTGCACTTACACAGCGTTATTATGTGAAGAACACACCTACTCTCACTACACACGGCTCATCCCTACATCTTGGTAGCCCCTCGATGGCCATGGAAGCCCTGGTTTGTGGAGATCACACCCCTGCTTTACGGCGAGCTTTGGCATTTGCTGTTACGCAGAGATCTTCTGACCCAAACTAACCAAGAGATTTTCCACCCTCACCCTGACACCAGGGCCATGCTCGTGAGAGGTTAAATCTGGATCCAACAGGCCTGCCTCTCAGAGTCAGAGACTATCCAGAGTGCCAGGGCCCCTTCTACATGCTCACTGTATGGAAACAAGTGGTGTGGAAAAAAACCCAGATATTTCCTTACCAATGCTCTGTATTCAAGGTTTTATGGTTTTTGCTGGACCTTTTTGGACAGAGGAAAGGATTTCTCCACTGTTAAGGTCTATCTAGCCGCTATCTAGCTCCGTCATATAGGCTTCGACAATAACACAGTGGGGAAAAACTCCTTGTGTCGTTTCATGAAGGGAGCGTGTCGCTTACGTCAAGTTTCCAAGCCTTGAGCCCCGTCTTGGGATCTGTCTATTGTGCTTGAGGCTATTTCACAGCAGCCTTTCGAGTCGCTGGAAAGCGTGGAGATGAAGGATCTCTCCTTAAAGAAGCTTTACTGGTCGCCTGAGCTCCACGCACTGTCAATTCACCTTTCGAGCCTACAGTTTGCCCCAGGTTTTTCCAAGGTTTCCTTGGTCCCTCCGCCTTCATGCCTCAGGTCAGCGACAATTACAATTGTCTCGTCTTGAAGCTTGTGGCTTTCCACCCAGCGCCCTTCACGTCTATGGAGGAAGAGCATATCCACCGTCTATGTCCAGTACACGCGTTGCACATCTACTTGAATAGAACGAGACCTTTGTGCAAGTACGACCAACTCTGTGTCATTGGCACCTCCCTACAAGGGGAGGTGTTGAAGAATTTTTATCAATAATGACTAAATAATGCATACATTTGGCATAGAATTATTACTAACAGAAGTTATATGCTGTCTGATAAAGAATGTTTCTACATAGGCAAAGAGGAAGTGTTAATAGCTTATTTTCCATCTTCTTTTTAAATAGGGAGCCAATTTTTTTTCAGCACTTAGTTCCATGTCTGATCAAACTCGTTTTCTCATGGCTCTCTTGTCCCTCTGTAGCAGACATATAGTGAGAAATATGTTTGGACAATGGAATCGCAATAAAATAACAGTATAGAATCGCAATCCATATAGAATTGTGAGAATCGCAATACACATCATATCGGCACTTAAGTATCATAATAATATCGTATCGTGAGGTCCCTGGAAATTCACAGCCCTAGTGAAAAGGGGACTAAATTGAGCTTAACGAAGCTACTGATATGTAGACTCTCACCGAGTCACCTAATGCGTAACTGAGTGCCTATGGAACAGTCTTAAATTAACATGGACTGTCAATGGCAACAAGTTGTTTTCTTACGAGTTCACATGTCAAACGACATGTTCGTTCACACGTATGTTGACGTTCAGATGCGTTTTTTAATGCGTGAACTTTGACATATATGTAAATGCGGGAATAAATAACAACATATTTCTGCCCCTGCCTTGTGTTTTTTCACGTCCCAGTTATCAGGGGTTGATCATAGACAAATTAAAATCAAATGGAAGTTTAGTCACGTACACATATTTGCAGATATTATCACAGGTGAAGTAAAATGCTGGTGTTTCTAGCTCCAACAGTGCAGTAATAATACCTACCTAGCAATACAAAACACACATAATCTAGAAAGTTTAAAGAAATTAAGAACATTCGGAATGAGGATGTCCAGATCAGAATGTCAGAATCCGGAATATACAGTGCCAGTGATCCTCACTGAACTTCTGGAGAGAGTTTGCTGCACTGAAAGTAAAGGGGCTGAATAATTTTGCACGCCCAATTTTTCAGTTTTTGATTTGTTAAAGTTTGAAATATCCAATAAATGTCGTTCCACTTCATGATTGTGCCCCACTTGTTGTTGATTCTTCACAAAAAAATACAGTTTTATATCTTTATGTTTGAAGCCTGAAATGTGGCAAAAGGTCGCAAAGTTCAAGGGGGCCGAATACTTTCGCAAGGCACTGTATATCCTACCAGTCAAAAGTTTGGACACATCTACTCATTCAATGGTTTTTATTTATTTGTACTATTTTGGAATCATGTAGTAACCAAAAAAGTGTCAAACAAATCAAAATATATTTTAGATTCTTCAAAGTTGCCACCCTTTGCCTTGATGACAGCTTTGCACACTCTTGGCATATTCTCTCAACCAGCTTCATGAGGAATGAGGAAATCAAGCTTTGATTATTTGAATCAGCTGTGTAGTGCTAGTGCAGCAACCAAAACGTGCACCCCTTGGTGTCCCCAGGACTGAGCTTGGAAAACCCTGGGCTTGATGATCATGCATTGTTAGATAGGCCTATAGTGGATTGATGCATGTGGCATATAATTACTATTGGAGTGCATAATTGCCATGGTGTTCACATCAAATGCAACAGCGCCAAAAAAACTAAACAAAATGTGGAATATAGGCAGTGTTAGACTTGGACTGGAATAGGTGCCGGTACTGTTTATATTTAGGTGCAGGAGCTCCAAAAAAAAACATTTCAGCTAATATTCTATAAGAGGTGCAGGAACTCAAGCAGCATAACATTTGAGGTGTCGGTACTCAGCTCTGGTAAGCTCCTGCCCAAGTCAAGCACTGAATATAGGCTACAGTTGCCAGCAGTACCATGTAAGAGGAAGACACGCTTCTTTTGAACCTAAAGTAAAGAAAATCTAAATTGTATGAGTAGACCCTTCCGTAATTGAGAGGCTGACCGTATTATAATAGCCTGCAGATGAACGTTATACTGTAGCTCAATGCTATTTTTTAAGACACAGGCGTCACGCAGATGTTTGTCAGGCGGTGGTATCACGACATGTCAGTCAGACACCTGCGGTGTGTGTGTATGTATATCTGGGTGGGTGTGCGTGAGTGCATGTGTGTTAAGGTGTGGTGAATCAGAGCAGGTGGTCAGTCCAGTTCAAGTGTTCAACAGTCTGATGGATTGTAGATAGAAACAGTCTCTGAACATGTTGGTATCAGACCACATGCTCCGATACGTCTAACCGACGGTAAGGGAGAGAACAACTCGTGGCTGGGGTGTGTGGGGCCCTTGAAGATGCTGCGGCCTTCCTCAGGCACCGCTTCGGGTAATGTCCTGGATGAGTGGGAGCACAGTCCCAGTGATACGCAAATATAATGCTGGATTTGCATTTGTAGTCTGTGATAGTCTATAGTCCTTTGCCACCTGTGTCGCGAGTCAGTTGTCGAACATCAATTACATTTTGAGTCTGTATTGTCTTTTTCCGTCCCTAATGGATTTACGGCGCTTATACTTTCGTAACCCAGGTTCTCTGATATTATGAGTGAGATATCCCCTGCTTGCAAGAGAGCAAGGAATAAGAGGCATGCTTGAGAATGACCAGAGGGCAGGGGAGTGGCTCCTTATGAGGGGAGAAGCTCACCTCATTCACCACTGGACTTGTCTGTCTCCGACAGATGTGTGTTTGGTTCTTCAAACTTTGATAGATTCTGATGAATCCCACTGTGAAATATCTCACTCATAATTACAGATAAGCTGGGTTATGAAAATAACCTCGAGTCATTGTAAATCCTAAATTAAAACTACATTTGGCCAACTGGTAAGCCAAAGATGGCGTAGCAGTGAAGACGTGTTTTTTCCTCTCGTGTACTTTTGTATTTTTCGTATTTTTTTGTAATATATATTTCAATTTTATTTTCAATCTCTTTTCGATTTTTAATTTGATTATACCTTCCGGTAACCTGCCTCACCCAATGTGATGCGGAATCGCTATTATTTTTAATTTTAGAACACATTCAAGAACCTCCAGAAGCTAACCAGCTAATTAGCTACAAGCTATTTAGTCATTGTTAGCCACTGCTAGCGGCTTTTACCTTCTGCACAGATAGCAGCCCTGTTTTTAGCCTGGAAAATACTCGCCAGTCTACCAGTATCGGACTGTCTCTACACAACAACGCCGGATTCCTGCCGTAATATCCTGGACCACTACTTCTGATCTTCACAGCTAGCTCGCAGCTAGCTCGCAGCTAGCTACAGCTAGGTGGCTTGCAGTTAGCTCACAGCTAGCTCACAGCTGCATGTCCCCAGGCACCCTCATTTGTTGACTTCTGTGATCTAAAAAGCCTTGGTTTCATGCATGTCAACATCAGAAGCCTCCTCCCTAAGTTTGTTTTACTCACTGCTTTAGCACACTCTGCCAACCCTGATGTCCTTGCTGTGTCTGAATCCTGGCTTAGGAAGGCCACCAAAAATTCTGAGATTTCCATACCCAACTATAATATTTTCCGTCACGATAGAACTGCCAAAGAGGGAGGAGTTGCAGTCTACTGCAGAGATAGCCTGTAAAGTAATGTCATACTTTCCAGGTCCATACCCAAACAGTTTGAACTTCTAATTTTAAAAATGTATCTTTCCAGAAATAAGTCTCTCACTGTTGCCGCCTGCCACCGACCCCCCTTAGCTCCCAGCTATGCCCTGGACACCATCTGTGAATTGATTGCCCTCCCCATCTTGCTTCAGAGTTTGTTCTGTTAGTTAACCTAAACTGGGATATGCTTAACACCCCGGTAGTCCAACAATCTAAGCTAGATGCCCTCAATTTCACCCAAATCATCAAGGAACCCACTAGGTACAACCCTAAATCTGTAAACATGGGCACCCTCATAGACGTTATCCTGACCAACTGGCTCTCCAAATACACCTCCGCTGTCTTCAATCAGGATCTAAGCGATCACTGCCTCATTGCATGTATCAGCTCCGGGTCCGCGGTCAAACGACCAACCCTCATCACTGTCAAACGCTCCCTACAACACTTCTGCGAGCAGGCCTTTCTAATCGACCTGGCCCGGGTATCCTGGAAGGATATTGACCTCATCCCGTCAGTTGAGGATCCCTGGTCATTCTTTAAAAGTAACTTCCTCACCATCTTAGATAAGCATGCTCCTTCAAAAAATGCAGAACTCAGAACAGATATAGCCCTTGGTTCACTCCAGACCTGACTGCCCTCGACCAGCACAAAAACATCCTGTGGCGGACTGCAATAGCATTGAATAGTCCCCGCGATATGAAACTGTTCAGGGAAGTCAGGAACCAATACACGCAGTCAGTCAAGCAGAAATGTGCATCCTGTAACTCCAAAAAGTTCTGGAATACTGTAAAGTCCATGGAGAACAAGAGCACCTCCTCCCAGCTGCCCACTGTACTGAGGCTAGGTAACACAGTCACCACCGATAAATCCATGATAATCGAAAACTTCAACAAGCATTTCTCAACGGCTGGCCATGCCTTCCTCCTGGCTACTCCAACATCGGCCAACAGCTCCGCCCCGCCCCCGCAGCTACTCGCCCAAGCCTCCCCAGCTTCTCCTTTACCCAAATCCGATAGCAGATGTTCTGAAAGAGCTGCAAAACCTGGACCCATACAAATCAGCTGGGCTTGACAGTCTGGACCCTCTATTTCTGAAACTATCCGTCGCCATTGTTGCAACCCCTATTACCAGCCTGTTCAACCCCTCTTTCATATCGTCTGAGATCCCCAAGGATTGGAAAGCTTCCGCGGTCATCACCCCTCTTCAAAGGGGGAGACACCCTGGACTCAAACTGTTACAGATCTATATCCATCCTGCCCTGCCTATCTAAGGTGTTCGAAAAGCCAAGTCAACAAACAGATCACTGACCATCTTGAATCCCACCGTACCTTCTCCGCTGTGCAATCTGGTTTCCGAGCTGGTCACGGGTGCACCTCAGCCACGCTCAAGGTACTAAACGATATCATAACCGCCATCGATAAAAGACAGTACTGTGCAGCAGTCTTCATCGACCTGGCCAAGGCTTTCGACTGTCAATCACCATATTCTTATCGGCAGACTCAGTAGCCACGGTTTTTCTAATGACTGCCTTGCCTGGTTCACCAACTACTTTGCAGACTACTTTGCAGTTCAGTGTGTCAAATCGGAGGGCATGTTGTCCGGTCCTCTGGCAGTCTCTATGGGGGTGCCACAGGGTTCAATTCTCAGGCCGACTCTTTTCTCTGTATATATCAATGATGCTGCTCTTGCTGCGGGCGATTCCCTGATCCACCTCTACGCAGACGACACCATTCTGTATACTTCCGGCCCGTCCTTGGACACTGTGCTATCTAACCTCCAAACGAGCTTCAATGCCATACAACACTCCTTCCGTGGCCTCCAACTGCTCTTAAACGCTAGTAAAACCAAATGCATGCTTTTCAACCATTCGCTGCCTGCACCCGCATGCCCGACTAGCATCACCACCCTGGATGGTTCCGACCTAGAATATGTGGACATCTATAAGTACCTAGGTGTCTGGCTAGACTAAACTCTCCTTACAGACTCATATCAAACATCTCCAATCTAAAATCAAATCTAGAGTCGGCTTTCTAATTCGCAACAAAGCCTCCTTCACTCACGGCGCCAAACTTACCCTAGTTAAAACTGACTATCCTACCGATCCTCGACTTCGGCGATGTCATCTACAAAATAGCTTCCAATACTCCGTTGTGTTACTAAAACACCTTATACCACCCACCACTGCGACCTGTATGCTCTAGTCAGCTGGCCCTCGCTACATACTCGGCGCCAGACCCACTGGTTCCAGGTCATCTACAAGTCCATGCTAGGTAAAGCTCCGCCTTATCTCAGTTCACGATGGCAACGCCCAACCGTAGCATGTGCTCCAGCAGGTGTATCTCACTGATCATCCCTAAAGCAAACACCTCGTTTGGCAGCCTTTCCTTCCAGTTCTCTGCTGTCTGTGACTGGAACGAATTGCAAAAATCACTGAAGTTGGAGACTTATCTCCCTCACCAACTTCAAACATCTGCTATCTAAGCAGCTAACCGATCGCTGCAGCTGTACATAGTCCATCTGTAAATAGCCCACCCAATCTACCTACCTCATCCACATACTGTTTTTATTTTATTTACTTTTATGCTCTTTTGCACACCAGTATCTCTACCTGCACATGACCATCTGATCATTTATCCCTCCAGTGTTAATCTGCTAAATTGTAATTATTCGCCTACCTCATGCCTTTTGCACACAATGTATATAGACAATTTTTTTCCCTTTTTTTCTACTGTGTTATTGACTTGTTTATTGTTTACTCCATGTGTAACTCTGTTGTCTGTTCACACTGCTATGCTTTATCTTGGCCAGGTCGCAGTTGTAAATGAGAACCTGTTCTCAACTAGCCTACCTGGTTAAATAAAGGTGAAATAAAAAAATAAAAAACACTTACACTCCAAGAAATATAAAACCAGTTTGGTGTAATACACATGTATAGAAGAACAGTCAAACATACCCAGAGAGATGGCAACTGGGTTCCATATGGCTGAGGTGATTAGTGGCAGCCTGCCTTCTCCATTCAGGCCAGCACGCTCGATCCTGGGGGAGCTGCCACCTTCTGCCCAAAACAAGAACCTGGGGAAACAGGAGCTCTCCATGACTACATTGGATCCGGCTTTGACATCCACATCTCTCCTGGGGGCATTCAAGACAGACTTTGAACCATCTAAATTAGTGTTGATCTAAACCCTATGACACTCTGTGCAAGCTGGAGACTGAGCGCAAATTACAAAGGCCTACTAATTTACATTTTGGGTACAGTGAACTGATAAGATTTCATTTTCTATTATAATTTTTTTAATAGGAGACCATGTTTGAGATCGAAAACCCTTATTGAAATTGAGAATACATCTTAAAAAAACATTTCTTCATAGTAAAAACAAATATATATATCTAATATTTAGAATTTGATTATGTAGTCGAGTTTAAATCTTTTTTATTAAAGCACAATGACCTGGGTGCATACAGTAGGTCTCCACGACTAATATTGAGAACTTCCAATCCAGCCTACCCCAACAAGGGTTCCACAGCCACTCCAGTGGGCATGGCCAGCCCTCCTATCAGGAGGCGTTGTGCAGAGACGTCCAGACGGGCCACATCGATGGAGTGAGTATCAGCGTTGGTCCAGTAGAGAAGCTCATGGATCCAGTCCACAGCCAGACCCAGGACAGCACCATGGCC
Organism: Oncorhynchus masou masou; assembly: GCF_036934945.1. NCBI lineage: Eukaryota > Metazoa > Chordata > Actinopteri > Salmoniformes > Salmonidae > Oncorhynchus > Oncorhynchus masou. The sequence goes on along the minus strand of NC_088235.1, from coordinate 76,049,459 downwards.
TTTCAACAGCAGGACAGGCTCCAGGGAATTCCCATCCATGGAGATCCTAAAAGGCACGCAGGACAGATCAAATGTATGGGAACTAACATCTAGTACCATTTCACAGAGCAAAAGAACTGTGGTCAACATTCATATTGATATTAACAAGGGCCAGATTCAGAAAGTGTTTAACTCTCTGAGATGTGTACCTGTAGATGGAGCCTTGTCCTGGCCTTGCCCAGTAGACAGTGCGGTTTGCAGTCAGGGCAGCCATTGGCCCTGGTCCCAGTAAGTGAGCAGTCATCTCCCTGTACTCCATACCGGCAGTGTTGACCCGGCGCACCCCCTCAGAACTGCTCAACACCAGCTGAGCCACGTCTCCTGCGAGTACACTCAAATCAGTCCCAGACACTCAGGACTAACAAAAATACATCAACAAGCACAATGACAGAAAGGGCAATAGTGATGAAAGTAAACAGATATGCACATCAAACGAAAATATTTAGCCTGCCCTTTCCAATATCACTTTTGTTTATTAGCTTAATCAATTTGAATTTCCAATGTCACACCTTCATTAATGCAGGGCCTAAGGTTAGGATACTCTACATGCAACAGACTGAAGACTGAACGCACACTGGCATCATTAGCAAAGAGAAAGAGGGGTGTAATCATTAGCCAAACCGAATGTTTTGCAACAATATTTATATTGGACAAATTCAGATAGGTCCCTCCCTGTTTCATTTGCTTCTGTTTAAAAAGGTACCGAACAGTGACCCAAGTATGAAAAATGACATTGTGTGAATTTAACACTATTTTATGTAGAATGAGAGCAGTGACAGCAAAGCAAAAACTAAACAATGAGGTCGAAGGAATTGTCCATAGAGCTTCGAGACAGGATTGTGTCGAGGCACAGATCTGGGGGAAGGGTACAAAAAATATTATACAGCATTGAAGGTCCCCAAGAACACAATGGCCTCCATCATTCTTAAATGGAAAAAGTTTGGAACCACCAAGACTCTTCCTAGACTTGGCCGCCCGGCCAAAGTGAGCAATCGGGTGAGAAGGGCCTTGGTCAGGGAGGTGACCAAGAACCAGATGGACACTGACAGAGCTCCAGAGTTCCTCTGTGGAGATGGGAGAACCTTCCAGAAGGACAACCATCTCTGCAACACTCCACCAATCAGGCCTTTATGGTAGAGTGGCCAGATGGAAGCCACTCCTCAGTAAAATGCACATGACAGCCCGTTTAGAGTTTACCAAAGGGCAATATTCAACCCTAGTGTTTATAATATTTGTAATTTACCCCTGGAGGGAGCGGTATTATAATTTCACTTTCCAACTCCTTTCCACTATCATCAAGCTGTAATGGTAGACATTTGAGAAAATTAAATATCTACTCTGTCTACACAGCTTCCAAGGCAATCACTCCGCAGGAATGCGGTGACACAAAATCAGCTTTCCCAAGGCAAAGGAGGGATATGTTGTGAAGCACGTGAAGACAGACATCAACATATTATTCATTTCAAATCAATTGAGCATTTTAGGCACACAAAAAGTCTGAATACAAACATTTAAAACATTTCACAAAAAGTGCACAACTAAATATTGCATATTTCAAAAACACTAGAAAACACATTGTAGAAAGAGTAGATCACTACATCAACAAACCCAAACCCATTTAACAAACATGACCCTTTCAAAAGAATTACAGTCTACATAGACAGGCTACTGGATCTCCTCTTCAACGAGGTCACCCTTGACCCAACACCGTATGTGCGGAAGCTGTTTGAGCTGTCCATCCCAGGACCCCTGTCTGCCCAGTGTGAGAGGCCTGGCAAAGAGGAGGCCATAGCTGAAGCCAAGTGGGTGACTGAAGCCTGTTGGACTAGTAACCTTCCGGTTACTAGTCCAACGGTCTAACCACTACGCTACCCTGCCGCCCGTTTAAATGTTCACACCAGTAAACAGGTTGAAAATGGCAGATATGAGCACTGATAAACACCTACATTAGAACTCAGTGGTTGTACAGTAACATGATGCACTGTACATGACATCAGAGCTCATCCATCCAACTTGACACAACTGTGGGACGCATTGGAGTCAAAATGAACCAGTATCCCTGTGGAACGCTTGACACCTTGTAGAGTCCATGCACCGATGAATTGAGACTGTTCTGAGGGCAAAAAGGGGGGGGGGGGTGTCGTGGCAGAATCAGAAACCTTTAGGTAACATTTATAAATAAGATGTTTTATTACTTTTCAGATGTAAACGTATCTTTTAAACCATGTGAAGGGATGATCGAGGGGAACCAATTATCTCTTGGCTCCACAATGTCTGTGTGCCAGTCACTCCCTACTTTTCCCATTGGGGAGAGGTTAGGCTTGTCTTCTTATGGGAATGTGTCTAACTATTTTCATGTCCCCTCTGAGGTTGCCCTTATCTTGATTTAGTATATGGCCTAGGAGACTTATGTTTGGTTTGCTCTCTCAAGATTTGGTAATACAGGAAATATCAATGACGGGGGGGGGGGGGGGTGCAACTCAATATTAGGAAGGTGTTGCTAATGTTTGATATTTTCAGTGTACAGTTCTAACGTTTATGATCACTGATTGATGTAGTTACAAGATGATATGGCATCATAGCCTGGGTTGTTCTGAACAGACTTGCATGGTCTGGTGTTAGAAAACAACAATACATTTGGTTTTTAATACTGGCTGATGTAATTAACCCCCAGGGGTATGCGCAATGCCACCGGGGGTACGCCATATAAAATGTGATTCACATTTTTTTTTTATATAAAACATTTTTTACAGTTTTTTTTCCTTCACATTTTCAAACAGGCCATTTATATTTTCCAACGAGGCCTCATTTCCCTGCCAAAAATAAAATAATCTAGTGTTCAGCGAAATAACAACAAAAATGTCAAATACAGGTAGCCTAGTCAAATAATTAACATCCAATCACATTAACCGTTGCTCTCTCGTGGGAAGATGGTGCCGAAGAACATTGCTGATGTTTTACATTCTCCCAACCAGTTGTGCTATTTGGTTATTTTTTTTTACATTTTATGTAACTTTTTTTTTTTATTGCGTACATAATGTTGCTGCTACCGTCTCTTATGACCAAAACTCATTTCTGGACATCAGAAAAGCGATTACTCACCACGGACTGGAAGAACATTTTTCCTTTAACGAGTCCGACGAGAAGGATATGCTGCTTTCACTGGAACAGGCCCAGATCCACGCTTTTTGCATGAAAAAAAGACGCCGGAAAAGGGGCCTCAGATCGGGCATCCTTCTGAGAATCCAGAGGCGAGAGAGTAAACTCCCACTGCCTTCCATCTTCTTGCTAACGTGCAATCATTGGAAAATAAAATTGATGACCTACCAATAAGAATATCCTTGCAACAGGACATTAAAAACTGTAACATCTTATGTTTCACCGAGACGTGGCTGAACGACAATACAGACAATATAGAGCTAGCGGGACTTTCCATGCACCGAGCAGATCAGAGACTCTACCTCTGGTAAGCTGAGGGGTGGGGGTGTGTCTTTTTGTCAATAACAGCTGGTGCGCGATGTCTAATTTTAAAGAAGTCTCGAGGTATTGCTCGCCTGAGGTAGTGTACCTTATGATAAGCTGTAGACCACACTATCTACCAAGAGAGTTCTCATTTCTATTATTCGTAGCCGTCTATTTACCACCACAAAACAAAGCTGGCACTAAGACCGTTCTTAACCAACTCTACAAGGCCAGATGAAAAGAAGAAAATGCTCACCAAGAAGTGGCGCTCCTAGTGGCCGGGGACATTAATGCAGGCAAACTTAAATCAGTTTTACAAAATGTTTACCAGCATGTCACATGTGCAACCAGGATAAAATATCCTAGACCACCTTTACTCCACACAGAGGTGCATACAAAGCTCTCCCCCACCCTCCATTTGGCAAATCTGAACATAATTCAATCCTCCCGATTCTTGCTTACAAGCAAAAACCAAAGCAGGAAGTACCAGTGACTCGCCCAATACGGAAGTGGTCAGATGACGCAGATGCTACACTACAGGACTGTTTTGATAGCACAGACTGGAATATGTTCCCGGGATTCATTCAACGGCATCGAGGAATACACCACCTTAGTCATCGGCTTCATCAATAAGTGCATCGATGACGTTGTCCCCACAGTGACGTGGCTGAACGACAATACAGACAATATAGAGCTAGAGCATATCCCAACCAGAAGCAATGGATAACAGGCAACATCCGCATCGAGCTAAAGGCTTGAGCTGCCGCTTTCAAGGATTGAGAGACTAATCCGGACGCTTATAAGAAATCCCGCTATCCCGGAAACATCAAACAAGCAAAGTGTCAATACAGGATTAAGATTGAATCCTACCACACCGGCTCTGACGCTCAACGGATGTGGCAGGGCTTGAAAACTAGCGAGCTGCCCAGTGATGCGAGCCTACCAGACGAGCTAAATGCCTTTTATGCTTGCTTCGAGGCAAGCAACATTGAAGCATGCACGAGAGCAACAGCTGTTCTGGATGACTGTGTGATAACGCTCTCGGTAGCCGATGTGAACACAACCTTTAAACAGGCCAACATTCACAAAACCACTGGGCCAGACGGATTACCAGGACGTGTACTCAAAGCATGCATGGACCAACTGTCAAGTGTCTTCACTGACATTTTCAAACTCTCCCTGACCGAGTCTGTAATACCTACATGTTTCAAGCAGACCACCATAGTCCCTGTGCCCAGGGAAGTGAAGGTAACCTGCCGAAATTATTACCGCCCCGTGGCACTCACGTTGGTAGCCAAGAAGTGCTTTGAAAGGCTGGTCATGGCTCACATCAACAGCATCCTCCAGGACACCCTAGACCCACTCCAATTCGCATAACGCCCCAACAGATCCAATCTCAATTCGCACTCCATACTGCCCTTTCCCACCTGGACAAAAGGAACACCTATGTGAGAATGCTGTTCATTGTCTACAGCTCAGCATTCAACACCATAGTGCCCACAAAGCTCATCACTAAGCGAAGGACTTTGTGACTAAACACTTCCCTCTGCAACAGGATTCTGGACTTCCTGACGGGCTGCCCCCAGGTGGTAAGAGTAGGCAACAACATGTCTGTCACGCTGATCCTTAACACTGGAACCCCTCAGAGGTGTGTACTTAGTCCCTTCCTGTATTCCCTGTTCACCCACGACTGCGTGGCCAAACACAACTCCAACACCATCATTAAGTTTGCTGACAACACAACAGTGGTAGGCCGACAACGATGAAACAGCCCATAGGGAGGAGGTCAGAGAACTGGCAGTGTGGTGTCAGGACAACAACCTCTCCCACAATGTGAGCAAGACAAAGGAGCCGATCGTGAACGACGGGAAAAGGCAGGCCGAACAAGCCCCCATTAACATTGACTGGGCTGTAGTGGAGCAGGTCGAGAGTTTCAAGTTCCTTGGTGTCCACATCACCAACAAACTATCATGGTCCAAACATACCAAGACAGCCGTGAAGAGGGCACGACAAAACCTTTTCCCCCTCAGGAGACTGAAAAGATTTGGAATGGGCCCCCAGATCCTCAAAAGGTTCTACAGCTGCACAATCGAAAGCATCCTGACCAGTTGCATCACCACCTGGTAAGGCAACTGCTCGGCATCTGACTGTAATGCGCTACAGAGGGAAGTGCGAACAGCCCAGTACATCACTGGGGCCAAGCTTCCTGCCATCCAGGACCTATATAATAGGCAGTGTTAGAAGAAAGCCCATAACATTTTCAGAGACTCCAGTCACCCAGGTTATAGACCGTTTTCTCTGCTACTGCACGGAAAGTGGTGCCGGAGCGCCAAGTCTAGGACAAAAAGGCTTCGACAGCTTCTACCCCCAAGCTATAAGACTGCTAAACAATTAATAAAATCGCCAGCCACTGGATAATTTACATTGACCCCCCCTCCCTTTTGTACACTGCTGCTACTCGCTGTTTGTTTGTTGCCTATGGATAGTCACTTCACCCCCACCTACATGTACAGATTACCTCAACTAGCCTGTACCCCCGCACACTGACTCAGTACCGGTGCCCCCTGTATATAGCCTCATTATTGTTATTCTTATTGTGTTACTTTTTATTACTACTTTTTATTTTAGTCTACTTGGTAAATATGTTCTTATTCTTGAACTGCACTGTTGGTTAAGGGCTTGTATGTAAGCATTTCAAGGTAAAGTCTACACTTGTTGTATTCGGCGCATGTGACGAATAAAGTTTGATTAGATTAGAATTCCACTAACGGTCCGTATGTGGCCAAACGTAGCTGCTGCTCATGTTGGTATCTGTACTGATGGTGCAAAAGCCATGACAGGGAGAGAGTGGAGTAGTAACGCGCGTGCAAGCAGCTCTTGCTGCCAAGGGAATGCCTGATAGCTTGAAAGACGTTTTGGACACTACAGTGAAAATGTTTAACTTTGTTAAAGCAAGGCCCCTGAACTCTCGTGTGTTTCTGCACTCTGCAATGATATGGGCAGCGACCATGTAATGCTTTTAAAACATACAGAAGTGTGCTGGTTATCAAGGGGCAAAGTATTGAGACTTCTTAAATTGAGAGACGAGCTTAAAGTTCTTTACTGACCATAATTTTCCCTTGACTGACCACTTGCATGATGACGAGTTTCTCACACGACTGGCCTATCTGGGTGATGTTTTCCTCGCCTGAATGATCTGAATCTAGGATTACAGGGACTCTCTGCAACTATATTCAATTTACAGTACAACATTTAGGCTAGGATTAAGAAGTTGGAGCTCTTCTCTGTCTGCATTAGGACAACTCAAAGGTATCTCCATCATTGTATGATTTTTTGTGTGCAAATGAACTTGTGATATAGTGAAGCACCTGAGTGAGTTGGGTGCGCAATTACACAGGTACTTTCCCGAAACAAATGACACAAACAACTGGATTCATTATCCCTTTCCTGCCCTGCCTCCAGTCCACTTACCGATATCTGAACAAGAGAGCCTCATTGGAATTGCAACAAGAGGTTCAGTGAAAATTTTATTTAATCAGAAGCCACTGACAAATTTCTGGATTGGGCTGCGCTCAGAGTATCCTGCCTTGGCAAACCGTGCAGTTAAGAGACTATTGCCCTTTGAAACCACGTACCGATGTGCAAGTGGAATCTCTGCCCTCACTAGCATGAAAACTAAATACAGGCACAGACTGTGTGGAAAATTATTTAAGACAGACTCTCTCCAATACAACCCGACGTTGCAGAGTTATGTGCATCCTTTCAAGCACAACCTTCTCATTAACCTCTGGTGAGTTATTCACAATTTTCGATGACCAAATAATGTTTTATATGTAAAATAACTAAATAAAGAGGACAATTATAGATTATTATTATTTGTGCCCTGGTCCTATAAGAGCTCTTTGTTACTTTCCACGAGCCGGGTTGTGACAAAAACTCACACTCATTCTTATGTTTAATACATGTAGCGTATAGTGTGTGTGTGGCAGGCTTACAATGATGGCAAAAAAACAACATTTGAGAGTGCGCTGGCCCTGGTGCTAGAGGGGGTACGCAGCTGGAGGTTGAATGTTTGAAGGGGTACGGGACTATAAAAGTTTGGGAACCACTGCACTAGAGCAATGAAAAGCTCCATCATTAATTACTCTGATGATCACAACAACAAAAAAGCTGTTTGCTCAAGCCCTCTGTCCCGAACACATTCAGCAGGTCAGGTATGTGTTGAGATACTTGTAAGTCATTGACATTCATATAAAATCCTGTATAGAAACTGTCAAGTAGTGCAAATTCCACACATCGGGCAGTAGGGATGGCAACATTGCCATCTGTCTAAAGTAAATTTGACAACATCATAATGATGATGACAAAGTTGCTTCCTACAAATGATCTGCCTACTTTACCAACATCATCAGATTACCAAGACAATATAGTGTAATTTACACAAAGCAATCAGCAGCCCCCGTTATGACTGGGCACGACTTTCGGGAGTCACTATGGCTGAGATGTCTTTAGAACGTTCATAACAGTGGCGTGATGCGGCCGAGTGACGGAGGTGCAACCTTCCCATCTTCCCACATTTAGATTCGATTACTGGCTGTAAATATGTAATTATTCTCCCTATTCACTAGATTAGAGCAACAGAAAGCTCTATCATTAATTAATTACTCTGATGATCACAAAAATAAAATGCTGTTCGCTCAAAAAAAACCTTGTTCAAGTCTCTATCCCGCACACATTTAGAAGGTCAGGTTTGTGTTGAGATACTTGTAGTAAATCATTGACATTCTCAGAAAATCCTGTCAGGTAAAGCCAGCTGTCAAGTGGTGCAAATTCCCCCACCTTGGGCGGGCTTACATTGTGACAGGAAAATATTCTAACATTTAATGTACCTAAATCCTGGTGGAAAAAAAGCATACCATTGTGTGTGTATGTGTGGGTGTACTCTGTTATTCATATTCTTACAATACATTTTACAACAAAAACAGTGCCATTTTGTCAAAAATGTTATCTGCCCTACGCATTTGACGTTTCAACTATCTCAGAACTTAAAGTAGTCACGTCAATCATATCAGTGTGAACAAAATTCCAAACGTTGTGAGCAAACATATGCTATCAGTAACTTGCTGTATTTTGCCCTCACCTTTAGCCTTACACTCCCCTGTCCTTGGGCTCATCAGGTAGCCCTCATGGCAGTCGCAGGAGAAAGTCCCGTTGACATGTACACATAGCTGATTGCAGACGTCAGAGTCGAGACACATGTCAATTTCTGAGAAAAAAAGGGGGCATTTCTTCATTATTTCAAGAGGATATTTCTGACTGGAAAACATTCACTTTTCACTCTCATTGTGTTTCATTCGTGTTCTGTCACATACTCTGAATTGGAATCTACCAGAAATGTAATTTGAGTCATCAAATCAACCAATTATCACAGATTCATTGTAGTGTGCTGGTGTGACCAAAGACTTGGGCTATTAGTTTTCCTGACCACATGACCTGGGACCGACTGTTGGTCTCGCATGACACGGTCCATAAAAATCTTGGCCCTATCAATGTCTCTCAAAAGAGGCCACTCACCCTCACACTGGGAGTCATGCACCAGCCTCATACCAGCAGGGCAGTCACAGAGGAAGCCCATCGGCTGGTCCACACACAGGTGAGAACAGCCACCATTGTTCACCAGACACTCATCCTGATCTACACAGAGAGAGATACAGGGTCAGTGACAGGGAAGAGTGAATACAGGACCAAGACAGTTCAATGGAACATTGCATAATCATTCTGTAGCATAGTCGGAAACAAGTTGGAGAACATTTGCCCATTGTCATTTCTTACGTAATGTGCCTGCATCATTCAAATAAGTCAAACAATACTATGTGTCTTTAAAATGTCAATATTTTAGCCAAACATGGTGTACCATGCCAAACAAAACAGAAGGCATAGACACAAAAATATCATTGTGATAAGGGACATTACCTATCCAAACAATGTGACACTATATAGGCTATCAGGGAATCAATTACAGGATACGAGACAAAGCTAGTTTTAGTGCACAGATCCAAAATATATTATATAAAATTCCAGAATGTTTTGCCAGTTTCTTGGAGCAACATTAAGCCTACTCCTGGACTAAAAAGCATGTTCAGTAGAAAATTGAGTGCTAGACTTAGTCTGTGTCCGGAACATAGGCTCTTAGTTATAGAATATCAATAGCATTACATTCTTACGGCCAATACATTTTTCAATATAGTTGAATTCTGTTTGGATTCCGTGATTCTGTCCGCATCAGAGTTTATAGGGCCCTAAAGTAGGCTACAACTTGAGAGGTTAAGCTATTTTGCCCTCTGCTCGTCTATAAAGATGAGAACAGCCGTGCATGGTTGTGTTCAAATTAGACAAGTCCAAGTGGTCTGCGTTTCAGTCCATACTCTTCCATTGTCTGCCTAAAGATCTAGATGTAATGTGAAAAAGTGACAAACGTTCTCTCTCACCACAGTCATCCTCATCCCTCGCGTCAGCACAGTCAGGCGAGTGGTCACATCTCCAGGAGTGAGGCATACACTGGCCGTCCCCACAACTGAACTCAGAGATTGAGCAGGTGTGAGGGGCAGGGTGCTGGCCGGAGGGACAAGCGCCAGTGCCCTCGTCCTGCCCGTCAGGGCAATCGGGCCGACCGTCGCACAGCTTGGCCCTGGCAACGCAGCTCCCTGTCCTCTCACAGAGGAAGAGGTCGGCTGTACAGTTCTGACAGGAGGCTTCGTCACTGCCGTCGCCACAGTCGTCAGTGCCATCACAACGGAAGCGGAGGGATACACATCGGCTACTGCTGCAGGCAAACTCATCCTTTTTACAGTGGCGCAAACCTGGGAAAGACGAGAGCCCATAGAGAGGAATTAGTGGTCCTGTACTTTCAATAAAGGGGTAGCATTCCTAAGCTTTTAAATGCAAAGTTTGCACCTATTATTATTATTATTATTATTATTATTATTATTATTATTATTATTATTATTATTATTATAGTAAACTAGGATAGAATGAACCTTAAAAATGTCCTAAAGGGGGAAATTGTCTAAGAAAAAAAAGACTGTACATTACACACTCAATAACATAATGCATACATTGTACGTTACCTGAGTCATACAAATTCTACACGTCTCGTACAACCACATACATATTGCACACCGCCCTTACACATTCAGTCATTGGTGTACTAACACAGCTCAGCTTTACTTATTGCTGTTTAGGTCTTTTTACTCTGTAAACCTGGATTTGCTGGTTACTGTTATGCTTTAATCCCTCTGGAATTTAAAGGGGCAATCTGCAGTTGCTTCATCCATTGTTGGACTACTGAATTAAAAGAAATGTACCCATTGGTTATTGAAGAATATAACTTAAATGCCTCCTGAGCTTTGTTCAACTGTCGTACCCCAAAATATAAGCTAGATTCAATCCAATGTTTGTAAACAAACCCTATATAGCCTCAAAACATGGTTAAAATGATATATTTTAAATCCTGGATGGTCAGTCCTTGCATCCATAGAATTTGAAAGTGGTTACATTTCTCCAGCCCTATCCCTCAACTTTTAACAGAAACGGGTGGGGAGTTAAATTTGTTATTGCTTCAACTGCTGATTGCCGCTTTAAGCAAAGTTTGCATTTGTGCAAAGGCTTAGTGAATGTGGCCCATTGTGTTTAGGATTATGAAAGAGGCTGTGAGGAAATCGGATGGATAAAGAAATGTGCACTTCACACACTGACGTTCAGAGCAATTTGTTCCATGTGTTACTTGAGCCCAACCCACATGGCAGGTATCATCTTTCCCATAGCTCTTACCACAGGTGTCTTCTAACTCGTCAGAGCCGTCACGGCAGTCCGGAGTGTTGTCACAGAGAACACTCTGGGCAACGCAGCCTCCATCTTTACACAGAAACCCTTGGCAGGTCTGCTCCCCTGAAACACAGCCAAAATGAAATTCTCTTTTCACAAATGACAAAATTGTTATATGCAACTAATCCCTTATATCAATACATTTTACATACATGAGATCTGGGTCATATTCATAGTGCACTGTAGCAAGAACAGCATTTCTTATTGGACATGTTCAAGCAGTCGCTCCCCGTTTGATACTTTTCTTCTATTTGGTGTCTAGTGAACACAACCCAGAGTACACTATGATAACACAGATGTACATACTACAGTATGGTCAAACAGATCCAATTTCACAACTGATATGGCCAAGTATGAAAATCAGCAAACTCAAAGACTTTGGACTCTGACATCCCTGCTACTGGATACTCTCAAGTTAGTACAGGTACATCCCTCTGTACTGGGGAATTCAGCCTCTCTAGGATCCACTGGACTTTGACCGGGGAATACCCCCTCCACTGTCACTCACTACAGCGGAGTTCATCACTGCCATCCTCACAGTCTCTGTCACACACCCAGAGGCCGGGAATGCACTTCCCGTTTCTGCACTTGAACTGGGACTGTTCACAGGTCGGCAGGGTGTTCCCTATAATGCCTACAAATGGAGAGATGCATTTGGAATTTTCTTATAAACTACCCAAGCCCATTCATAGAAGATAACTACCTTTAGCGATTATTGATTAAGGTATCTTCTTTCTGGTGACTTTGGTTAAGAGTCCCAACACTTGCTCTAAATGTTAACATGCATCGCTTGCGATACGGTTTTGGAAACATAAGGGACGGATCTTTGATATCAGCAATCAATCCTTTTCAAAAAAACAAAATGTTAAACTACTACACACCTTTATAGGGTTAGGATTAGTGTTCTCACACGGATATTTTACAGTGCTCGTTTACGGAAAACAGAAGCGACCACCTGTGCTAATTAGCATGCTCCAAACCCCTGTATTTAAGCGTAGCTGGAGAGGAAGTGTAGTTCGCAGACTGGATGCACACACTGCATAATGGATCTGTGCAAATCTGCTACATTAAGTATAGATTTTTTATTTTAAATATTATTCCTCGCTGACATGAAAGATATGGGCCATGTTTTGAAAACAGTTTTGCATGCGATGATTATTGACGTTTCTAAACGTTAAAACACTCTTAAACTTCTTCAGGATTGGTGGGTCCACTGCGGGACGGTTGAGCTAATGTAGGCTAATGTGATTAGCATGAGGTTGTAAGTAACAAGAACATTTCCTAGGACATAGACATATGATATTGGCAGAAAGCTTAACAAGAATTTAATCTAACCGCACTGTCCAATTTACAGTAGCTATTACAGTGAAAGGACACCATGCTTTTGTATGAAGAGTGCACAGTTTTGAACATGAAAAGTTATTAATAAACAAATTAGGCACATTTGGGCAGTCTTGATACAACATTTTGAACAGAAATACAATGGTTCATTGGATCAGACTAAAACATTGCACATACACTGCTGTAATCTAGTGGCCAATATCTAAATTGCATGTTGGCTGGAATAATGCATTATGGACTTTCTCTTGCATTTCAAAGATGGTACAAAAAAAACAGTTGGTTTTGTCTTTCTATTATCTTTTACCAGATCTAATGTGTTATATTCTCCTACATTGCTTTCACATTTCCACAAACGTCGGAGTGTTTCCTTTCAAATGGTACAAAGAAAATGCATATCCTTGCTTCAGGGCCTGAGCTACAGGCAGTTCGATTTGGGTGTGTCATTTTAGACAAAAATGTACATTTAAAAAAAGGGTCCGATTCTTTAAGAGTTTCTTAATTGTAGTTCACACGGAGCCAGCCTTGGGCGAAGCTAACTGCTGAAAACCCTGCATAGAGAAGGTTTTTCGAGAGCTTTGGCTATACCCACTCTTACAGCAAGAGAGATGTGAAAAGTGTCTACAGAAACTTTGAATTAATTACTTCGATTTGGGATAGTCCCAAAGGTGCAGTAGCAACTCAAACATTTTAAAGCAAGTATTTTCATAACATGCGCTATCAAGTGCAGATATGTAAGAAATGTGGGCTACACGTCATAAAACAGCTGCGAATCAGGCGATGGAAATATTGTGCATCTCTTTACACAAGCCGAGGAAACGTTACACGCGCCCCCAACGCAAAATGACAAATACCAACAAAATACGTACAAATATGTAACTAGCAATTTTATCTTACCCCAAATATGATGTAAGGTTAGCAACTGAGTAAGAAGAAGTATTCTACTAAGATATCCCATGCTCTGTCCTTCGTTGTCTGCAGGCAGAGGCGCATGCGAATGACGTAATGTTGCAGGAGATAATAAGACGAGCAGCGTTAAAAACGGTTGTGTTGCGATGTGTTCGAAATCTGAACTGAACACGTCTGTGAAGCTGAAACCCTTTCTTGGTGTTGAGTCGCATGCAGTAACGTAAATAGCTTGCCACTGCCATGCATTGCCGAACGTAGCCAGCCAATATATAATGGTCAGTGAAGGGGCAAGGACCTGCTTCAGGGGGAATAACGCAGTTTATGAAACTGTCCTTGACATAAATCTGTGAATTTCCTCCCCAAATTATTTGTTATGTTTTCCAACGTTATGTTCTCAGTTTCATTTTCCCTGGTTTTAAAATAGTTGTTAATAGAGAAACAACGAAATTTGAGGTTCTGAGTCCATGTCAATGATTAAATCATATCAGAGGAAAAACATGTTTAGGTCTGGAAGAAAACAAACATATTTTGACTTGAGTGTTATTCCCCTTTAATTGCGCATTTGCCACTTTAAATGCGGATCTCGTGAGTCGGGATAGTGCAGGTTATGTGCAGATCACTCAATCTGTTGGAATACGGCGTTACGAGCGTTTATTTCAGAGAGCGCTCCGTAAACCACGCCCCAGTGAGCAGAGGTGGGCATGTTGCACTGGGTGGGACACGTTTTATTATGAAGAAAAGCCTCTCAATTTACCTTGGATCCACCGTGGTTCTTTGTAGGCTAGTTATGCTAATATATTTCAGGCTTTGTATTGCAATTAATTTCGTCTTTGACCTAATAAGTAAAAAAAATAAAAAATAATAATAATAATAATAGTCAGTAGGTTAACAACGAGTCCCATGCAGTTCGCAATAGAACATACCAGAAGGGTGAATAATTTACTAGGCTACCTAAATTATTGGGATCATGGTTGCAACCCGTGTTTGGAATACATTGAGTTCGTTGACAAAACAGACCTGTCGTTCCTGTTTTGAGCCCCACCTGTTAAGCAACAACAAAAATATATGTATATACAGTACCAGTCAAAAGTTTGGACACACCTACTCATTCAAGGGTTTTTCTTTATTTTTACCATTTTCTACATTGTATAATAATAGTGAAGACATCAAAACTATGAAATAACACTTGGAATCATGTCGTAACCCAAAAAGTGTTTATAAAATATATTTTGATTTGTTTTTCTTCAAAGCAGCCACCCTTTGCTTTGATGACAGCTTTGCACACTCTTGGCATTCTCTCAACCAACTTCACCTGGAATGCTTTTCCAACACTCTTGAAGGAGTTCCCACATATGTTTCTGCATCACATGGTGCTCTTCACCTGATTTGTTAGGATTTTCGGTAACATTTAATTTAAAAAGGGGTCCTTATTACAGTGTAATTAACTAACAAGTAGTGAGATGTAATAACTCAGTTACAGTGTAATAACATGTAACTGGTGGTAATTGCAGTCTTATTAGAGGTGTAACAAATGGGCAAGTTTCCACTAAATGTACCTCCCTGACTGGGGTTTACCATATGGGTGTCATCTGAGAGAGTAGCAGCAGCGTAAACAGAGAGTAGCAGCAGCGTAAAATAGGGGTCTGGGTAGCCCTTTGATTAGCTGTTCAGGAGTCTTATGGCTTGGGGGTAGAAGCTGTTAAGAAGCCTTTTGCAGTTCGACTTGGCGCTCCGGTACCACTTGCCGTGCGGTAGCAGAGAGGACAGTCTATGACTAGGGTGGCTGTATTCTTTGACAGTTTTTAGGGTCTTCCTCTGACACCGCCTGGTACAGAGCTCCTGGATGGCAGGAAGCTTGGCCCCAGTGATGTACTGGGCCATACACACTACCCTCTGTAGTGCCTTGCGGTCGGAGGCCGAGCAGTTGCCATACCAGGCAGTGATTCAACCAGTCAGGATGCTCTCGATGGTGCAGCTGTAGGAACCTTTTGAGGATCTGAGAACCCATGCCAAATCTTTTCAGTCTCCTGAGGGGGAATATGTTTTGTTGTGCCCTCTTCACGACTGTCTTAGTGTGTTTGGACCAATCCAAAATTAAATGTAGAATAGGCTTCCTATTTCACAACAAAGCATCATTCACTCACGCTGCCAAACATACCCTCTTAAAACTGACTATCCTACCAATCCTTGACTTCGGCGATGTTATTTACAAAATACCCTCCAACACTCTACTCAAAAAATTGGATGCAGTCTATCACAGTGCCATCCGTTTCGTCACCAAAGCCCCATATATTACCCACCACTGCGATCTGTATGCTCTCGTTGACTGGCCCTCGCTTCATATTTGTCGCCAAACCCACTGGCTCCAGGTCATCTATAAGTCTTTGCTAGGTAAAGACCCACCTTATCTCAGCTCACTGGTCACCATAGCAGCACCCACCCGTAGCACGATGAGAATGGAGGCATGCTCGGTCCTACTTTCCCTGTAGCCCACAATCATCTAGCAGAATTCATGATTCCAAAAAAAGAAAAACAATTGTATGTAAATCGTACTTTCTCTATCCTATGCTGACGCCTTTGACCTACAACACTTTGTTTCTTTCAAGGCAATCTTTTATGGATTTTGCACATCATCTTATTTCGAGCGTATTGTGTAGATGGGGAGATCTTGACATGATGCCTTAATTCCTTGGATAAATAAATAATTGCACCAAAGCATCCCATCCAAAAGTGAGAATCTTCCTCAACAGTGAAACCCTTGCAAGATTACATGATGGAAGAGTTTGTTTTATGACCATTTTAAGTGCATTTATCAACCATTATTCAACCAAGCTTAATAGGCTTACAATTTCACAAGCGCGAATGACTCTCACAATTTTGACTATAACTGCTTATTAATGTGTATAAACATGTTTCATTGATGGTTAAAGTAATTGATCCATTGTCAAATACATTGTTAAATGTTTGAACAATTTAAAGTATTTTTTTATGTGAACTGTTTGTGCCATTGGGCCTGGGCATCAGACTCCAGATATTTATTGCAGATGTGTCAATGAGGTGGTCGGTTTTCAATTGGCTAACACCTATTACGTGGTTTGTGCAGGCTGAAATATCATGTGTTGTGATGCTGACACTAACTTGTAACAAGCATGGTAACACGCATTCGTTATTACACCCCTGGTTCAGCGGGGTTGGGTTAAATGTGGAAGAGACATTTCAGTTGAATACATTCAGTTGGACAACTGACATTTAAATGAATGGTGTTTCTTTGAAAAGTTGGGCATGGCTGACATTAAAAATGCATTTAAGGGGAAATGATCCACAGACACTGATGATCTGGCTGCCATGGTTAACACAAACACAGGACATTGGATGCTACCTGAATTGACTCAGAAAGTAACAAATAGGCCTACAGTATCACAGCAAGGTCAAACAGGTGTGTGTGTGTGTGTGTTAGATTATCCAGTGTCCACAGCAACACTGTTGATCATTCTCTACCCCAGTGCATGTGGTGTTCTATTGTTATTGTAATCCATTTTGAATATTCGATAACGGTTGTTGACGTCAACAGCTGTATTCAATGGAGAGAGACGCTATGCTACTAGCCTAATGGCATGAATATGCAGACATTTCGGGACAACTCCGATACAAAAACTGTTTTCTCAAAGTTGCCGGAATGTCATATGTCCTAATTATATCAGTACACTCGTAACAGCTTAAGCATTTCTATTAAATCAAATAAACCTCAAATACCAAATAAGTAATTTATTATTTTGTTGACCAAATTCGACACTCTCATTGACCTCCATACAAAAACGCCATGTTTGGTGCGCAAAATAACAACAAAAAAACGTCACCTTCTGGGAGGAGACAGATATTCCCGCCGCGTTGGGCATATTTTCTCTGTCTAAAGGGTCCGCATACTTCCCAGCCTAAGCAGTTTGACCGAGTTTGTGCATACATTGTATATTACGACATTTTATTTTTTTCGTTTAAGACTTCGGTGAGGGTTTTTTCTGCCGCCCTGCAATGGAACACTAGAAGCTTAATAGCTATCAGGCAGGAATTTAAGAAGTTTGTATATGACATGGATGTAGTGCCAGATGTAGTGTGTGTCTAAGAGTCATGGCTGGAGCTGATTCCAGGTTTCAGTTCGGTACGGTGTGATAAAATGGAGGGCTCGGGGTGGGGATTGTGCTATGTTCGTTAAAGATGGAATGGGGTACAGAGTATTGGAGATACAGGAATTGGAATGTGTGGGAACAGGGGTAACATGGTTTTCGTTCATTTCTATAACCCCTGCAAATCTTGATAGAACGTGTAGGTAATATTGTGTGGTGGTTTTAATTCCCATAATGAAATCTGGGGAGGTACTGGGCCCTGACAATCAAATATGTGATGAGTGTTGTGTATTTTGACATTGAGAAAGCTTACTATACCAAATGGAGGGAAGGTTTGTTGATCAAGTTGAGTGCATTGCGGGATGTCGGTATATCTGGATCATGTACATCTTGTTAGATCAGAATTATCAAAGCAGTTTGAAGTGGACGATGCTACTCCTCAGGGAAGTGTGGTTAGTCCGTATTGTTCACCCTGATGATATACATTATTTAAGGAGGTGGGACAGGGAGTGGGTGTGGCCTTGTATGACGATGATGAGGCTGTATGGAAGAGAGGTGGGAATGTGAAATATGCGATGAGGAAGATGCAAGAAGCTGTGGGAGTTGTGGAAGATTGGTCTCTAACATGGGGGTTTAGGATGTCTGGGGCCAAGTCCTGCTTCATGGTGTTTTCTAGGAGGAAGGTTAAAGATGTTAGGCTTCCAATACTGCCAGGATATAGGTAGTGAGTTTAAATATTTAGTGAGTTCATGACTTTAAATATTATTTTTATTTATTTTAGTCATTCAAGAACAAAAAAAAGGTATGTGGTTTGATGAGAGGCTTATGTGGAAGAGACATGTTGAGTATATTGAAATGAAGTGTAGGGAGGTGCTGACCCTCATGCGGGCAGTGGCAGGATATGATTGGGGGTCATGACTGGCCTCACACTCCAGTACAGTAGGTAGAAGTGTATGCACCTTAAAAGTTGGATGCAATCCGCCAACCCAATCCGAAAAGAGAGATGTCTCGTTTTTATGCAAATTTTTTAATTGAGATATACTGCACCAAACACCTTAGTTAAATGTAAAATTGCATGACTAAAATCTCCTTGGCAAAAACGTCAAAATTAATGACAGATTTTAGTTTTTATAATTAACAAAAATATAAAACACAACATGTAAACTGTTGGTCCCATGTTTCATGAGATTAAATAAAAGTTCCCAGAAATTTTCCATACGCACAAAAAGCTTATTTCTGTCAAATGGTGTGCACAAATGTGTTTACATCCCTGTTAGTGAGCATTTCTACTTTGCCAAGGTAATCCATCCACCAGACAGGTGTGGCATATCAAGAAACCTCATTTTAGATAATTTGGCAGTACATTCAACCAACCTCACAACCGCAGACCAAGTGTCACCACGCCAGCCCAGGACCTTCACATGCAGCTTCTTCACCTATGGGATCATCTGTGACCAGCCTCCCAGACAGCTGATGAAACTGAGGAGTATTTGTCTGTAATAAAGGCCTTTTGTGGGGAAATCCTCATTCTGATTGGCTGGGCCTGGCTCTCCAGTGGGTGGGTCTATGCCTTCTCAGGCCCACCCATGGCTGCGCCCCTTTGTAGTCATGTGAAATCCATAGATTAGGGCCCAATGAATTTATTTAAATTGACTGATTTAAAAAAAATTGCTGAAACTGTTGCATGTTGCTTTTATATTTTTGTTCAATGTATGTTCTGGCTCGCTGACTGCGGCTGAATCTAGTTGATCCCTGTCATAGGCAGTACTCAAATGAGTTGGACTTGCAGAGTTACTGTCATGTTGCTGAGCGGTGTCCCGATTCTCCTCCCTTCTCCTGACGTGTGCACGTGCATACTTCCATGATGGAGGAGTTTGCAAGTGCACACCATGAGAGAAGGGTGGAGAATTGGGATGCAGTCCTCAAGTGCTCTCTCAACCAGCTCTACGCCTATTCCTGTCGCTGAGAGTTACAGCGATATTACAATGAGGGGATTCGATTAAGCTGGCTCGGGTGGGTGGCGATTACAGTGGGTGAAAAGTGATTGTTTTGATAATTGGGCTGCCTCCCAGGTGTGAGCCGGGCGCCCCGTTCAAAGCCCATGGCGAACTCGGCTCAAAAAGTGACGTCCGTCAGATCAAAAACAGTAGTGATGAAAATACAATTATATTGTTAGGTGTGTGAATTACACCATATTGCGGTCCTGCTTCGCATTTGAAATGTAACGAGTACTTTTGGGTGTCAGGGAAAATGTATTGGAGTAAAACGTACATATTTTGTTTAGGAATGTAGTTGAATAAAAGTGGTCCAAAAAAAGAAACATCCTCTCACTGTCAACTGCGTTTATTTTCAGCAAACTTAACATGTGTAAATATTTGTATGAACATAAGATTCAACAACTGAGACAAACTGAGCAAGTTCCACAGACGTGACTAACAGAAATGGAATAATGTGTCCCTGAACAAAGGAGGGGGGGGGGGGTCAAAGTCAAAATCAAAAGTAACAGTCAGTGTCTGTTGTGGCCACCAGCTGCATTAAGTACTGCAGTGCATCTCCTCCTCATGGACTGCACCAGATTTGCCAGTTCTTGCTGTGAGATGTTACCCCACTCTTCCACCAAGGCACCTGCAAGTTCCTGGACATTTCTGGGGGGGGGGGGGGGAATGGCCCTAGCCCTCACCCTCCGATCCAACAGGTCACAGATGTGCTCAATGGGATTGAGATCTGGGCTCTTTGCTGGCCATGGCAGAACACTGACATTCCTGTCCTGCAGGAAATCACGCACAGAACGAGCAGTATGGCTGGTGGTATTGTCATGCTGGAGGGTCATGTCAGGATGAGCCTGCAGGAAGGGTTCCACATGAGGGAGGAGGTTTTCCCTGTAACGCAAAGCGTTAAGATTGCCTGCAATGACAACAAGCTCAGTCCGATGATTCTGTGACACACCTCCCCAGACCATGACAGAACCTCCACCTCCAAATCGATCCCGCTCCAGAGTACAGGCCTCTGTGTAACGTTCATTCCTTCGACGATAAACGCAAATCCGACCATCACCCCATGTGAGACAAAACTGTGACTCGTGTAACTCGGGCGGTTGTTGTTCGCATCCTGTACTTGTCCCGCAGGTGTGATGTTCGGATATACCGATCCTGTGCAGGTGCTGTTACACATGGTCTGCCACTGCAAGGACGATCAGCTGTCTGTCCTGTCTCCCTATAGCGCTGTCTTAGGCGTCTCACTGTACGGACATTGCAATTTATTGCCCTGGCCACATCTGCAGTTCTCATGTCTCCTTGTAAGCATGCCTAAGGCACATTCACACAGATGAGCAGGGACCCTGGGCATCTTTCTTTTGGTGTTTTTCCAGAGTCAGTAGAAAGTCCTCTTTAGTGTCCTAAGTTTTCATAAATGTCATCTTAATTGCCTACCGTCTGTATACTTATTGTCTTAACGACCTTCCCACAGGTTCATTAATTGTTTATGGGTCATTGAACAAGCATGGGAAATAGTGTTAAAACCCTTTAAAATGAAGAGCTGCGAAGTTATTTGGATTTTTACCAATTATCTTTGAAAGACCGGGTCCTGAAAAAAGGGATGTTTCTTTTTTTGTACAGATACCCCAGAAAACTACTTTAGTACTTAAGTATTTTCACTTAGTTACTTTTACATTTCAGCAGATGCTCTTATCTAGAGTGACTTAAAGGAGCAGTTTGGGCACAGGAGGATTTTTCACATCCCACAATCCCTGAGCAAACTAACGCCCTTTCGGTTACTGGCCAAACACTTAACTACCACTGCATATATGACAACCAGTTTTTGTAAATACTGTCCCACTAACTCAAAGACTAATGGCTAAACTGGTCTTTATCTCTCACAGTCACTGTATCAAAAAATATATACAGTGCCCGCCGCAATTATTGTGACAGAAGCATATACTCCAAAGGTTTGGATTTGAAATCAAACAATGATTGATGTTAAAGTGCAGTACTTTCATTCATATCAGGTGAACCATTTAGAAATTACAGCACTTTGTACAAAAAGGGGGGGACACTATGTACACATCATTTTATTGTAAATAAGAATATAATGTTTTCTAAACACTTTACTTTAATGTGGATGCAATGAAGAGTACCGGTATTACTGTCTGAGCGTAGCTAGCAAGATGAGGCAACCTCTTCTGCCATCGAAAACACGAGGAGCAATGAGGAAACTAAATATGAAAATTAAGCATTGCATTCTACTTCTGCCTTGCTTGCCGTTTGGGGTTTTGGGCTGCGTTTCTATAGAAGCACTTTGTGATGGGCCTCCAAGTGGCGTAGTGGTCGAAGGCACTGCATCGCAGTGCTAGCTGTGCGACTAGAGATTCTGGGTTTGAGTCCAGGCTCTGTCACAGCTGGCCGCGACCAGGAGGCCCATGGGGCGACGCACAATTGGCCCAGCGTCATCTGGGTTAGGGGAGGGTTTGGCCGGCAGGGATGTCCTTGTCTCATCATGCGCTAGCGACTCTTGTGGCGGGCCGTCACAGTGACACAGTCTCCAGGTGCACATTGTTTCCTCCGACACATTGGTGCGGCTGGCTTCCAGGTTAAGTGGGCATTGTGTCAAGAAGCAGTGGGGCTTGGTTGATGAACTACTTTGGGGATATTAATCAGGTACCCAAAACTATGATTGACTGGCAAACAAAATATGCAAATTCTATGAATAATTGGTAATAAAACATTTCTTCAAACATTACATTATTTATTTATTAACACCGACACACTATTTTACAGGTTTTGAACAATAGGGAGAGCAACATTGTGCTCTAATGTCAGGTCTAAAGTAAGTCAGGAGAAAAATAATTTGTTGATGTTGTTCAGAGGTATGGCTGGTCTGTAGACAGTGTGAGCTCCCTGGGAACATTACCAGGTGTGACAGGACGCTTTGCTGGCACCTCTAGAGCTTGGCTGAAAGAAAATGAAAGCATAAGTTAATGAATATGTTGGTACATTATTTAGAAGATGGTAAAATAAATATATTGCAGCCCTCACAAAACAAATACACGCCAAACCAGTTTAAAACATTTTAAAGCGCTGCGCGACATACTTCTAAAATAACATTACGGGACTGCGATTACGGGACCAATTCTTGCGGTAGAGGGTGGAAGTCGGGCAGAAAGGTAGAGGGTGTGGGCGGGTGCGGTATGAAAAGCTGCGGGTGCGAATGGCCGGATGAATAAAAATCAGTCCCATGCAGACCTCTACTGGGCATACACTACACCAAAAATGTAAAATCTTCTCAAATCTAAAGCGATAATCCACTCAAAACCAGAAATTCTTATGATTTACATAGTTATATAATGCAAATATGTGAGAATAATATGTTGTGTTTGTGTGCATTTCGTTATAATAATAATAATGTAGTAAGCAACATGTGAAAATTATGGAAATATTTGAGCTCAAGTCGACGACAAAACCCACAATGCAAAGCTCTCTCTATAGACAGACAAGCTGGTTAGCAAGGTAGCTATCTAGAACACCTGGCTGCCTGCAGACACTTGGAGCTTCAACCTTACAAAATATATTTCACGGACAATAATAATGTTCCTTGAGTTACGAAAAGTAACTGCTTTCTCATGTCTTCATTGAGCAGAGCAGCCCAAGCAGAGCTAGGTGTAAAATAACTCAAAACAAACTGCACTATCAATTTAGGAGTTACACCAAGTTGAAGTTGGCAGAGATCGCATTTCTAGCTCAATAGTTTGAGTCAGTGTGGTTGCTATGGCAACTGGCCTGCGAGTCTGCTAGCATGGAGACGAGAGGCGTTTGAAGGATCTGACTACTTTTAGAACATTTGGACAAAAATATTTACTTTGTCACGAAAATATAGACGGATGTATGCCCATACCATCTATTGGCTGATTTGATGATTTGGAGTGCAAGTCATTGGTTTAAAAGCGCTATGAAATGTGATGGGGTATAACACACTATAGCTATGATGCGTTCCTACACGATTACCTGATTTCAGACGGACCACTTTAAAAAAAGATCACCATGACTTAACTTCTATTTTACCCACAGATGGAACATAGAAATAATCAAGTTGGTGAAAGACTATTCCTGGGGGTGGATTATGCCTTTAACAACTTGGACTAGCTCACATTTCCAGATTTCCTTGTCCCAAATCTTTCATTCCGTCCATCCTCAACCCCAGGTTGATGATTCCCTAGTTGATCCTGCCCTGCGTTTCTCTTGTTGTCGTAGGAAAAAAATGCTGACAATCAAACAGCGAGCTGCTTAATTAGTGTGTACATTATTTATGTGCAAAAACATCAAAAAAGAGACAGAGGGGCAGAATATGGGCCCGCAAATGGTTGGGCAGATGTGGACAATATGAACTTTCTATTCAACAAAGGGAATTGGAGGTAATATAAAACTTTTAATATTGAAAAGGCAACTGCGTTCTCTCCGCCAATGTGTCTACCATCACCTCGGTCCACATGGTGCTTGTTGTTGCTGCTTTTCTCTTTGCCAATATTGTTTTTGGTCTCACATGCTGAGTGCTCAATGACTATTGGCAGTAGTCCTTGCCCAAGAGTCCCGATGTATTGATCCTGGCCCAAGTTCATAGGATTTCACCCCAAAAATGTGTCTATGACAGCAAAAACTTGTCGAATTCCTGGCAAAATCGTATTGTGTATGCCCGGCATTACTAATCATTTTAGCATTAAAAAATGTTGAAAAGTTTTGTTTTTTTTGACAACTAGAATGGCCAACTCTTGAAGTTTCAAGAAGTTGGTCTGATGGGTTTACTCTCATCTGCCTCCCCACTTGCTTGTGGGAACAATAGAGGAAAGGCCCCATGTCCCATCTTGACCACCTATTGAGATGTGCCTTTTGTTAAGTAAATCAAATGAAAAGGAGACTGGAGTGTGTCTAAGAACATGAACTGGCAGAGGTGTCAAAGTATTGTGCCATTGTTTTCAGGAAGATGTACCTATGGCAATAGGAGGGACAGGAGGCAGACTAAAGGCAAGGGCAGTCACCTGAGGACAAACAGTAAAGCAGTCATATACACTCTCAACCTCCACCCGACGAGCCAGAGGAGGATGGAATCCCAAAACTTAACGTACTGCCATAGCCTTTGTCCCACTCAGCCTTTAAGCCACAGACTCTGTCAGACTTTATGTCCCACTCACCCAGGAGCGAGGGCCTTTTGACTGGACATCACGACGGTGGCTGGTACGGACTCTCTACGCCCATCTCTGCCATTATAGTAATTGAAGGCAAACTTGTGACTGGGACCAACTGGAAGTTTGGGGGGTGGTTGGGTCCTGCACAAAAGATTGAAACTAAGATTGTGTGGCATTTACAAAGTGTAGGCCTATTCCTTTACAAACAGTACAGTGCAAACATCATCCGTACTTGTCATGCAAAACCTGCAGAAAACTTCCTGCCAAAATATATTCTTAGTTAGCAAACATTCAAGACATGCATGACTTGCCACTTACCTCTTCGCAATCTCACCATAGCGCAACTGGAGCTTTGCTTGCAGATCATGCTGTGTACATTTGATCAGGTAAATTAAAAGTAACAACTTGCTTTTCAAAGAGTCTTATATTGCCAACATGCAATGTTCGTTAGCCAACTAAAGTAGCTAACAAGCTAGATAACGTCCTTAGCAAGTTAGACAGGCTTTAATAAACTCTTCAAACGTGTAACGTTGGGGACCTAGAAATAAGTTAGCTAACGTTACATTAATAACTACTTGCACCAAATACACAATGTGATATATGGCTTACCCCGGATAAAATATTTCTGAGCCTTTGGATAATTCTTGTAGCAGTCGCCATTGTTGTTGTCAAGGGCAAAATACTTCTTATTTTACTTTTCACGACAGGCAGTCCAATGTTGTTAGATTACTGACACCTACCGTTCTGGAGTGATACATCAAGTACCGGTTTGTGAAATCGGGACACACTCTTTTCATGCCACTGAGATACAGATATCACCGGACGTGATTTTCGTAGCAGGCTAGGGGAGCATTTCCGCTAACAATAAGCCTTTTCTTAACCTTAACCTCAGTCTCCTAACCTGCTAAGAAAAAGTAACTTCCGGTCGTAGCTGTGTGGCATGAAAAGTGTTTCTCATGTGAAATCAGAATGTGCTACCATAGAGCTGTACTGCTAACAAGTTACATACATATTGTATTTATGTGTGCTACCTGTTACCTATTAAACAATATGTCATCTTATTACATTAATTTGCATTAAAAGTTGGCTTGATAATGTCTGACAGGATGGTTATTGCTTGAAATACTATTCAAACAAAAGCTCACCTTTATAGCTTGATCATGTTTGACATTAGAATATATGCTACGCATCATAATATGAACCTTTAAAAAAAACTACGATTTAAGTCATCTGGACCTCTTCTGCTATATCTGCTTAGTGCAGTGTCACATGTTATGTAAATATATGTTTATTTTTTACATGAAAATCAATACATGAATATACAAGGCATAGACAGTTAGTGCAGACTTGAATGACATTGGCATGAAGATTGAGAAGGTAGTTAAAGAGGGAGGGGAACTAAAACTCAACACAGTAAATGAGTGCAAATAAATGTGAGGTCTGCTTTACTGTATCATAGAAAACTAAATGCTGCAGACCTTGAATTAGAAATGTTGCAAATGCAGATTAGTATCGTATATAATAATGACATTTATGGAAAAATAACAATCTTATATTAACAATACAAATGAATAACGTATGCCATGATATAAATACATATATTTATGTAGACAGCTGCAATATTCCAGTGGAGCTTTTTCAACGCTTATGTCCAGTAATGTTTGTTTTTCTATCTTGGTGGTAAATCACTCCGCAGCAGGCCATGTCTTTTGAGGACTAGTGGGGCTTCGAGACTTGTTTGTCCCCTGAAAGAAATATACCAATGTTTTCAGAGTGATAGTAGTAAAACAGGGCAAAAACTTCAATATACAGTAAAAATACATAGCTGTAAAGAATATGCTCTAGGGGTCACTACTGCTACACATGCCACGACAAGATCTTTCAACTAGGCCAACATACCACACCCAAACATTGGAGTGTAGCCGAGGCGCTAATATTACACACTTGAAATTGCGCATGATACGGATATGTTGTGAACGTGACCTATACTGGATTCAAGGCCAAACTGTCTGTTTGTCAAATAAAAACCAGGCAGGTCTCTCGGCCTCAAGACCAGCGTCTGGGGAACTCACAGCTGCCTGGGCTTTGGTGTAGTTCATGTGGGCGTAGAGTAGCACAGCTGTGTCATTGTGAGAGGCCTCCAGGGCGATGGAAAGCGCATTACTGCCGTCCTAGAGAGGGAGGAAGACAAAAGGGACAGCAGGCTTTGCGATAAACCCTTTGAGGTGGGACACAGATAAGATTCCTGCCAATTCACAGCCTCATCACACAGTTTAGAAAGAATAAGAAGCTATAAGCCATTCATGCAATATAGAACTGTGTCTTTACTGTATGCAGTCAAGGTGAGGCGTGGGCTATCTTACACTGCAAGGGCCGGTGTGGGTACAGGCTTTTCTTCCAGGCAGCCAAGCAACACACCAACTAATCGTAGTTTATCAAAATTTTGATTGGATTAAATCGGGTAGATTAATCAGTTGTGTTCCGGGTTGGCTAAAATAAAACCCTGCACCCACAGTGGCCCTTAAGGTATCCCACCCCTGGTCTAGGTCTTCAAAGCAGCAAAGGGTTAACCCACATCCCTGTCTGCCTCACAATCCTGAAGAATTAGCTGTATCCAATTGTCACAAGGTTGAAAAAAACATGTTCCTAAATACTTTCCCAGCCCCTCTCAGTCTAGCTGTATCTTACTGAAACTCAATCCATGTGCTGCATGCCTAACTCATTTTGCCCCAGATGTGCTCTCTTAGATATATCAGTCTGGACTGGAGGTTCAAACTAGTCTGAGAAAAATCCACTGTAAAGTCATACTGTAGAAAAACACTGGTGTACAGATTATAAAAATATTGTCTTATTGCCAATTTAAAAATTAGCATTAATTTAAAGAAGAAACAAGCAAGGATTTATAAAATAAATGTAATATGTTTTTGTATTCACTTCTTGGCTGCGTTGCAATAATCTAGTGGCTTCCTCCCTTGCTCTCCTCTCCTTCATCTGCAGCACTGATGTTAAGACAGGACATATAAAACAATATGGCAAAAGCCTATCCGAGTACATGCTTTGACCTGCCTAGTTTTTTCAATTCAGCGTGAAAAATGGAAAAGAGGAAGAAGATGAAGAAAGTGGACAGAAAGAAGAAGCCAGGTAAGCGTGTAAAGACACACTGAGTGTACAGGGTAAACAGACAGCCAAGGAACTCACATTGTCCACGATGGAGATGTCACAGCCCGGCTGATCCAGGAGCAGCGAGACAATCTCGGCGCGGCCGTGCTCGCTGGCGCACATGAGCGCCGTGGAGCCCTCGTCATCCTTCACGTTCACTTCAGCCCCGCAGTCCAGTAGCGCCCGCACCATCTCCTGCCGTCCATGGCTAACGGCTAACATCAGCGCTGTCTGGCCAGCCTAAACACAACATAGCACAGTTAGCATGGTGTTAGCAAGCACACACAAGCAACACTGACTGAGGGGGATAGACTGGATTTTAAGCGATTTGAGAAGGACTTGCCTGGCTGGCCTTGGCGTTGACGTTGCCCTGACTGAAGAGCTTCCTGACCACCACCATGTCATCCTCCTCTTTCACAGATGAGAGGGCCGCCAGCATGATAGCAGTGTAGCCTGCCTTGTTCTGCTTATCCACACAACACATGCCTGCACAGAGCACACCCACCCCATAGTGAAACCCCGGGGCATGGAAACTTCCTGACGATAAATACATGGCATAACTAATGTGATTTTATGCCTGTAGTTAAACCATGAATACCAAACTTCTGATGATTAATTATGATCATCAGGATCTCTTCACTAAGGTCATAAGCCCCGACCCTAACTTCCCCGAGATAAGTGAACACTCCTCACTCCAACTTACCTGTGTCCAGTAGTAGCCCCACCACTGTGAAATTGGAGTGGGAGACGCTGTAGTGCAAGGCCGTGTTACCATTGCCATCGGTCATGTTGATGACGTGGGCCAGCAGGGCAGAGGAGACCTCAGTGAAGGCCATCAGGTAGTCTGAGACACGAGGCGGCTGGGCCATCTTTGCACTAGAGATGCGGAACCATTCCAGCTGCACAGTATGGATGCTGGAGAGCTACAGTACAAGACAAAGGGGTATGGAGGGAGGATGTGGGATAGGATCACTGATGAAATACAGCTACATAAAAGGTTATCATACTAATATGATTATAAACACTTGGAACAGAAGTCTTGGTGATGTATTAAATGTTTATAATCGTATTTAGTGTGGCATGAATTGGACTAAGGAGACTATGTCCGTGCAACCACTTCTTCAAGTCATGGAACTTCAAAACACACTTGAGAGATAATGTGTGGATTGGAAAAAAAAACAACTAACAGGGTATTTGTTTCCAAAAAAAATCAAGTATGAGCTAATTTTGAAAAGGAAATTCAAGATTTCTAGGATATAATAAAACAGAGGAATTAAAGAGGCATGCTGAAACATACCACTTCTTTACTCTTCAGTGTTTTGACATCATCATTCAGGTGGTTCTTCAGAATGAGAGAAGCCTCATGCATTTTTGCACTCAGCTCAAATCTAGGACAAAGGGATTACTGCAATTACACATGGACGTTATCTATGGTAGTGACCGACTGGGATCGAACACTTGTGCAACGTAAGATGAGACTCCTATATAACGTATTCAACCATTTTTTTGTGCAAACATCCTGGCTATAATTCGTAAGTCGCTCTGGATAAGAGCGTCTGCCAAATGACTTAAATGTAATGATGTAATGTAATTCCATGTCAATAATATACACATGCATAACTTCACAGATGATAACGTTGCGAAATAACTTTGGCTGCGGTAATTGAATTCAGGGCACCTAAAGGCTACAAACCAAAATAGAAGATTCATATTTTACTACCAACAGACTTCTTTCAAGGGAAGCAAAATTTCAACAAATTCTGAAAATTCTGTTGACTATCCCTTTAAAATTGTTATCTGCCAACAATGACAGTTCTATGAGCTGTAGTTGTAATCAAGCATACTTCTCTTTCACTGCATCTGGACTGTCCTCAGTGGCTCCAGTCCCTGCTTCTAAGGCCATATCATCACTATCGGTGTCATCCATATTAATGTTCCTCTCTTCATCGGAGGTCTCCTCCAGAGCTGCCTCTCCATCTTCGCCATCACTAGTGTCCGAGCAATCATCCACTTCACTGTCACCTGAGGAACTCCCCTCTTCCTCCTCCTCCTCACTAGATGTCGACTCATACCTGAACAGAAGTACATGTCTAGTTAGTTACCTTTAACATTGGTCATCCTTCTCTTCTAATATGTCCTGTGTATTATCAGTGTGATGGTAATATGTGCAGATTTTTGCTCATTCATTGATGACAAAGAACCACTTACCCCCCATTGAGAATGCCAACAAACTGCAAGCTCTTCTTGCCGCTGCTACGTGATTCACCGGAACTAATCCCATCCTTCTTCTTCATGATGGACTTCAGCATACCTGTGGCCACAATACTCGGTGAGTGACCCAACTAATCTGCTACTTCATTGAATTCTACAGTGCCTTTGGAAAGTATTCAGGCCCCTTGACTTTATCCACATTTTAGTAGGTTACAGCCTTGTTCTAAAAACATCTATTAAATTATAATTTTTCCTCATCAATCTACACGTAATACCCCATAATGACAAAGCAAAAACAGTTTTTTTGCTCATTTATTACACATTTCAAACAGAAATTACACATTTACATAAGTATTCAGACCCTTTAGTCAGTACCCTTGGCAGCATTTACAGCCTCGAGTCTTCTTGGGTATAACGCTACAAGCTTGGCACATTTATTTGGGGAGTTTCTCTCATTCTTCTCTGCAGATCCTCTCAAGCTCTGTCAGGTTGGTTTGGGAGCTTTGCTGCACAGCTATTTTCAGGTCTCTCCGGAAATGTTAGATCGGGTTCAAGTCCGGGCTCTGCCTGGGCCACTCAAGGATATTCAGAGACTTGTCCCGAAGTCACTGCTGCGTCGTCTTGGCTGTATGCTCAGGATTGTTGTCCTGTTGGAAGGTGAACCGTCACCCCAGTCTGAGGTCCTGAGTGCTCTGGAGCAAGTTTTCATCAAGGGTCTCTCTGTACTTCTGTTCATCTTTCCCTCGATCCTGACTAGTCTCCCAGTCCCTGCCGCAGAAAAACATCCCCACAGCATGATGCTACCACTCCCATGCTTCACCGTAGGGATGGTGCCAGGTTTCCTCCAGACATGACGCTTGGCATTCAGGCCAGAGTTCAATCTTGGTTTCATCAGACCAGAGAATCTGCTTTCTCATGGTCTGAGAGTCTTTAGGTGCCTTTTGGTAAACTCCGTCTTGCCACTCTAGCATAAAGGCCTGATTGGTGGAGTGCTGCAGAGATGGTTGTCCTTCTGGAAAGTTCTCCCATCTCCTCAGAAGAACTCTAGAGCTCTGTCAGAGTGACCATCTGGTTCTTGACCACCTCACTGACCAAGGCCCTTCTCCCCCAATTGATCACTTTGGCCAGGTGACCAGCTCTAGGAAGAGTCTTGGTGGTTCCAAACTTCTTCCATTTAAGAATGATGGAGGCCACAGTGTTCTTGGGGACCTTCAATGCTGCATAAATGTGTTGGTCCCCTTCCCCAGATCTCTGCCTCGATACAACCTTGTCTCAGAGCTCTACGGACAATTCCTTCGACCTCATGGTTTGGTTTTTGCTCTGACATGCACTGTCAACTGTGAGACCTTATATAGACAGGTGTGTGCCTTTCCAAATCATGTCCAATCAAATTGCATTTGCCATAGGTGGAATACAGTCAAGTTGTAAAAACATCAAGGATGATCAATGGAAAAGGATACACCGAAGCTCAATTTCGTGTCTTATATGGTCTTAATACTTATGTAACATTTCAAAAAACCTTTTTTCACTTTGTCATTATGGGGTATTGTGTGTAGCTTGCTGAGAATTTTTATTAATTTAATATATTTTAGAATAAGGCTGTAACGTAACAAAATGTGGAAAAAAAGGGTCTAAAAACATTCCAAAGGCCCTGTATATTACATTTATACCTGCTTTATTAGTGTAGAGGAATCATTTATCTTCTATATGAAGAACTATTGTATAAGAATAAATACACTTGGCACTCACTTTCCACCATTGTTGGAGTTGTGTGTGTCCTGGGCGCCGTTTCCTCCTCTTTCCCTCCCTCTAAACTGACCGTCTCCTCAGGGGTGACCTTGTACTCTGCAATGGTCATCTGTCTCTTCTTCAGCGCAGTGACTGGAGCTTTCTGCTCTATAGTCTCATCCTCGTACAGATTCTCCCATTGACTCCCAGTGCTGACCAATGCTACTGGGGTTGGTTCTTCTTCTGCAGGGCTCTCCACAGAGTCAGTCTGAGTGCTCTGGTCGTAATGTATGGCTCTCAAATCCTCACCTACACAAGCGTCAACCACCTCAGGACAACAGGAGACTGCGACATGCTGTGAAGCTGGCGTGGATGTTGTAGAGGCTTCGGTCCCCACTTGGGCATGGGCTGAGTCTGGTTTGGCAAGGACCGCCTTCTCGGACGTTGCTTTGGATTTCCTCTCATCCTCCTGGGCTTTGAGCACCGCCAGGTCCTCGTCAGCCTGGCCGACTCGCCCCTCCAGAGCCAAGATGGACTCCTGCTGGAACTTGATGGTGTCCTGTAGGGTGTCAATCTCCCTCTGGACTTCACTGCTCAGCCCCAGCTGGGATTCCATCACCCAAACCGAGGCCTCCTCTGTCTCCACCCCAGCCTGCACCCACTCCTCACGGAAGGCCGGTGCCTCCGTGGCCACACCTTTCTCGCAGACGTCCACCTGAGGCGTGCCCTCTGAGGCATCCTTGGTACCTTGGCTGTAGTAGAAGACCCCAGCGTCCAGCAACATGTCATCCCCGACGGCCACAGACCTCTTCTCCACAACCTTCTCAGAACGTGCTCCATCTTTCCCAGTCTTGCCTTCAAACTTCTCAGTCAGCTTTCTGAGGTCCCCTATTTTGCTTGGACTCTTGGGACTTCTGGGACTCTTGGGGGAAAAAGGAGGACGTTCCTGACTCTGTGTGCCTGTGTCCACCGTTGTGGTGGTAGTACCGCTCACTACTATTGCAGCCTGTTGTTGGGCCACCCTCCCCCCACTCCCTGTCTCTGTATGGCTCAGTTCAGCTGCTGGGATAAATCTGCTGTTTCCTGAAGAGAATCAGGTCTGAGAACAGCCCCCGGCCCCGGGGAGACCTATTGTCTCGCAGCAGGAACTCAGGGCCGCTCTGCTCCTGCCAGGAAGCCCATCGCTAAGGCCAAAAAGCTGCTTCCTGTGAGGCCAGAGGAAAAAGTCAGGTAAAAAAAACAAGTAAAAAGAGGAGCTGAACAAACACACAACGTCATCTACCTCGTTGCGACACAATAACAAAAGACCAACACACAGGAACGCCAAACACATATCCACTACAGGTCCTGTCCTTTTCCTGGAGTACAAGCATCCTATCACATGACACATCATGCAAAACTTGGACAACATGCAATTAGAGCCAGGGATATGTAACATGTGTAAACAGCATGAAGGCAATGGCACGGGACGTTTAAGGAAATAACCCCCAAATACCTGGAAATATACAGATGTTTCCCTAGGCACTTTGGGCTGCACGCTTACCCATAAATCTGTCTCGTAAGTGGTGCATTGATGTCAATGAGGGGATTTCGAGATGCACATAAACACAATGCAATCCCAAGTTATGCTTCAGCTCTAACAGTAGATATTAATCTATCAATCTTGAATATGCATCTAGACTAGAACCCTAACTATCAACTCTGGTCTCAAACATCACATGCATCCCATAACACCCCTTGATTCTCATCCAAACACAGTCACATTCAAGCCCCACAATGAGGCATTATGCCATGTCAGTGGTGATGCTGTTTTCTGAAGTCTCCTTGTTCAACATCCCAGTCCCCTTCCCCCTCACTCCCTACTGGGTTCAAAATGTCACAAAGTGAATTCAATCAGGCATTGGGGAAGTCTGTGGCTTTGGTTGGTGTTTGGGAGGCCAAATACAAAACCCAGTCTGACATGAACTATTTTACTTTTTCAAACTGTATATTTTCAAAACTGTTATATTGTCAACAAGAAAACTGAGAAAATGGACTTGGAATGGTCCAATAAATTATGCAACTGTCTCACACAGAAACAGTTCTTATGAATCTATTTTTTCCCAATTATACAACTTTTCCATTGGTCACCATAGCAGTATGTTTCAGGTCTGATGCCTATAGCAGTCAGTCACATTGAATACAAGTAAATGGCTTTAGTGAGAACAGTATTTCTCCTTGTTTTATTTCTTAGGTGGAGTGCAAAGGCCCCGGAAGCCTTTCACTGTGATAAACGTAAATGAATGAAGCTAAGGACTTCAGCGACAACAGCATAATGACATGCATTAACTGTCTCCAAAAGTGGCCTTGGCTAAATTGTATCTTCCTGTGAGAAGCAGCTGATTATACTTTGAGGGGGAATAAACACCATCTCAAGGCACTGGATTCAATTAGTAAATAGCCTCTCTCCCTCAGACCTTGTTAGAGAATTGGGTATTTTTAGCACATTTTTCATTCAGCATTTCTCAGTAGAAAGTGTAGTAGGAACTCAATCTTATATCCAAGATGGATTCAATTGAATAGAGTTCCTGTGTAACGAAAGCCCATTAAGCAGTATGTTCCTACTCGTATCAATCAAATCTTCTCTCCAGGACAAGTCCTTTTTAAGATGCAATCTCCAAGTTGGCCAAATGCAACTGAAGAAAGTGTACAAATGTTAGCCTGCATGTTTCTTCGCAAACTTTAAATTTAACTTAGTCAAATTCTTTCTGTAGAGGTGGAAATGAAAAAACCCACTCCAATCAGAAAGAATGGCTGGATATTGAAAGTGGCAATTTCCATTTTCTAAGTAGGGGTATATGCTACTTATGGTTGAAGGCCTCTACTGTCAGATTACACACTTAACGC
Organism: Oncorhynchus masou masou; assembly: GCF_036934945.1. Lineage (NCBI taxonomy): Eukaryota > Metazoa > Chordata > Actinopteri > Salmoniformes > Salmonidae > Oncorhynchus > Oncorhynchus masou. The sequence goes on along the minus strand of NC_088235.1, from coordinate 76,014,551 downwards.
TAATTGCTGACTTGAGAAATGCTAGAACTTTTTAAGAGAAATTAACCATTTACAGTTGAAGTCAGAAGTTTACATACACTTAGGTTGGAGCCATTAAAACAAGTTTTCAACCACTCCACAATTTCTTGTTAAAAAAAACTATAGTTTTGGCAAATCAGTTAGGACATCTACTTTGTGCATAACAAGTAATTTTTCCAACAATTGTTTAGAGACATTATTTCACTGTATCACAATTCCAGTGGGTCAGATGTTTACATACACTAAGTTGACTGTGCCTTTAAACAGCTTGGAAAATTCCAGAAAATAATGCTATGGCTTTAGAAGCTTTTGATTGACTCAAATTATGTCAATTAGCCTATTGGAGGTGTACCTGTGGATGTTTTTCAAGGCCTACCTTCGAACTCAGTGCCTCTTTGCTTGAACACACAGGAAAATCCAGAGAAATCAGCCAAGACCTCAGAAAAATAATTGTAGATGTCTACAAGTCTGGTTCATCCTTGGGAGAAATTTCCAAATGCCTGAAGGATACCACGTTCATCAGTACAAACAATAGTAAGCAAGTATAAACACCATGGGACCACGCAGCCGTCATCCCGTCCAGGAAGGAAACACCTTCCTTCTCCTGGAGATGAACGTACTTTGGTGCGAAAAGGGCAAATCAATCCTTGAACAACAGCAAAGAACCTTCTGAAGATGCTGGAGGAAACAGGTACAAAAGTATCTATATCCACAGTAAATCAAGTCCTATAATCGACATAACCTGAAAGGCCGATCAGCCAGGAAGAAGACGCTGCTACAAAACCGCCATAAAAAAAAGGCAGACTACGGTTTGCAACTGCACATGGGGACAAAGATTGCACTTTTTGGAGAAATGTCCTCTGGTCTGATGAAACAAAAATAGAACTGTTTGGCCATAATGACCATCATTATATTTGGAGGAAAAAGGGCGAGGCTTGCAAGCTGAAGAACACCATCCCAACCGTGAAGCATGGGGGTGGCAGAATCATGTTGTGGGGGGTGCTTTGCTGCAGGAGAGACTGGTGCCCTTCACAAAATAGATGGCATCATGAAGAGGGACAATTATGTGGATATATTGAAGCAACATCTCAAGACATCAGTCAGGAAGTTAAAGCTTGGTCTCAAATGGGTCTTTCAAATGGAAATTCCAAATGGACAATGACCCCAAGCATACTTCCAAAGTTGTGGGAAATGGCTTAAGGACAACAAAGTCAAGGTATTGGAGTGGCCATCACAAAGCCCTGACCTCACTCCCATAGTAAATGTGTTGGCAGAACTGAAAAAGCATGTGAGAGCAAGGAGGCCTACAAACTTGACTCAGTTACACCAGCTCTGTAAGGAGGAATGGGCCAAAATTATCCTAACTTATTGTGGGGAGTTTGTGGAAAGCTACCCGAAAAATTTGACCCAAGTTAAACAATTTAAAGGCAATGCTACCAAATACACTGAATTAGTATGTAAACTTCTGACCCACTGGAAATATGATGAAATAAATAAAAGCTGAAATAAATCATTCTCTCTATTATGCTGACATTTCACATTCTTAAAATAAACTGGTGATCCTAACTTACCTAAGACAGGGAATTTTTACTAGGATTAAATGTCAGGAATTGTGAAAAACTGAGTTTAAAGTATTTGGCTAAGGTGTATGTAAACTTCCGACTTCAACTGTAGATCACCATGCTTTAGAGTCACGGTTGGTGACAGTGGTTACAACCAAGAACTGTGTTAAGATACTTTGGCTGTGAACTAGACTGTTTTCTGACAGGAAAGAGCATGGGGCAGAAAGTAATTGCCAAGGTCAACCAGGAAGTGACATTTCTGTTCAGAAAAGCCACATTTCTAGATAAAGGGACCTTGAAAACACTTGCAGCAGCGTTAGTGCAGACTCACTGACCATGCATGCGCTACCTCGTACAGTAGCTCCCCTAACTTCATCAAGAACAAGCTACAGACAGCTCAGAATAAAATGTCAAGGGTCATTCTGAATCTTAGCCCTGTTGGCCTTTCAACTCTGTGAAAGGCAGTGGCTATCAGTTGATAAAAAGAGTCATTCAGCTGAAGCTGGGATTGGGCCAGAAAAACATGTATGGTACAGTCCCCTCAGTATCTAAAGGGCTCTCTCATTCCTACGCCACAAGATTTTGTGCTATGTCGGTACTGGCCAGAACACATTTTCAGATATGGCAGTGATAGAGTGGAGCAAACTCCCAGCTGAGATAAAAATGATTTCTGCCAGTCTTAAGTTCAAACACTTCTGCAAGGCTTGGTTAATGTTGAGATAGCCTCCTGGCCAAGTGTAAAGCTACTCTGCGCTAGTGGAGTAATTTGTTAGATATGTATATTTAGCTTTTTGTTTGTATACATCTAAATATGTGGACATTGTATGTATGACACAGAGTGCCCATGTCACTTGTTTTGCACTGCAGCCACTTGCCTACCAATAGAGGGCATTAATGGCCTTTGACCTTTTGTCTATATAATCTTGTGCAATTTTGAAACACATATTGGTTGCGGTTTCTTTATGTATTTTAAAATTGTCAATTCAAATCAAGGGATTTGGGGAAAACCTTTCCATCTACCAGCAGACGGTTATCATTATCAGTATCGTTAACGGCTACACAACGTGTAGACGAGACATACACCCCTGCACATTGACTCGGTACTGGTACCCCCTGTATATAGCCTTGTTGCTGTTATTTTAATGTTGCTCTTTAATTATTATAATATTTTTTCTTCAGTTTAGTTAAGAAAGTATTTACTAACACCTATCTTAAAACTGCATTGTTGGTTAAGGGCTTGTAAGTAATCTTTTCACTAAGGTCTACACCTTCGGCGCATGTGACAAATAACATTTGATTTGAGGCATTCCTGTGCCGTTTTAGAAAGTTGCAGGAAAATATGAATCACTGATGTATTTTGTTCATGATTAACGTGGGCAAATGTAATTCATTTTCTAATAGGTTCAATACATTTTTGAATAATGTCCGAGAGAGATTTACATGGCTATCAAAACATCACGCCAGGGTAAACCTACACGAAACATAGACCTTATTTTAAGTGTTTCTAAAATCCCCTATGGGAAGAATGTATGGTGAAAAAACCCATGGAACCCTTTCCATGTTTGACCACTAGGTTTTATGACACGTCCACTGAGGGGTTCTATATCAAACTCCACTCTATGCGGCACATGATCTGCAGGTTGAACATGGTGAGATTGTCGACTCCTAAATTGATTTAGGCAATTTTACAGCAAACTAGCTACTTCATATCCTGATATTGACTTTGGTATTACTGTGTGTAGCTATGTTTGCTAGCTAGCCAGCCAACCCATAGAGAAAGCATTGCATTGTGTTTTTTTTGCAGACTTGAGCTGCAACAGATTTCCAAAACGATTTTTCACATGTAGTTACCAACCTTTTTATAATGACGAAATTCAACATTTGTTCACAAAAAATATAGTTCCCACATATTCATGTTATTTAACACTGTAAATGATAAGAATTAGTGGTTTGGGGGGATTTTTGTTTTAAGGTTGGTGAAAAAGTGACTATGATTTTGTGAGCTGTACTTAGTTAATTGAAAATGTGCTTATAGTTTTGACTTTTTGATGATCCGTTTTGAGTTTTGTAATAGGGGTTGTGAAAATGTATCACATACACACATGTGAAAATTCCACCAAAGCGTTATTTTTAAAGAAAGCCTGATAGGGCAACCTGTAGTCGTTGGTAGACCTAACAGAGTAAATAAAAATCTGGGAGACTCAAATTAGTATGATAGTATAATATTTTTACCTGATATTTTTTATGATATTTTTACCTTTATTTAACCAGGTAGGCCAGTTGAGAACAAATTCTCATTTACAACTGCAACCTGGCCAAGATAAAGCAAAGCAGTGCAACACATTCAACACAGAGTTATACATAGGTTAAACAAAAGTACAGTCAACACAATAGGAAAATCTGTATACAGTGTGTACAAATGAAGTAAGGAGGTAAGGAAATAAATAGGCCAATAGTGGCAAAGTAATTACAATTTAGCAATTTACACTGGAGTGATATGTGCAGATGAGGATGTGCAAGTAGAAATACTGGTGTGCAAAAGAGCAGAAAAACAAAAACATATGGGGATGAGGTAGGTAGTTGGTTGGATGGGCTAATTACAGATGGGCTGGGTACAGCGAACGGTAAGCTGCTGACAGTTGACGCTTAAAGTTAGTGAGGGAGATATAGGTCTCCAACTTCAGTGATTTTTGCAATTCATTCCAGTCATTGGCTGAAGAGAACTAGAAGGAAAGGCAGCCAAAGCAGGTGTTGGCTTTGGGGATGACCAGTGAAATATACCTTCTGGAACGCGTGCCCCGGGTGGGTGTTGCTATGGTGACTAATGAGCTGAGATAAGGCAGAGCTATAACTACAAAGAAGTATAGATGACCTGGAGCCAGTGGGTTTGGCGACGAATATGTAGCGAGGATCAGCCAACGAGAGCATACAAGTCGCAGTGGTGGGTAGCATATGGGGTTTTGGTAACAAAAACAGATGGCACTGTGATAGACTGCATCCAGTTTGCTGAGTAGAGTGTTGGAGGCTAATTTGTAAATGACATTGCCGAAGTCAAGGATCGGTAGGATAGTCAGTTTTACAAGGGCAATTTTGGCAGCATGAGTGAAGGAGGCTTTGTTGTGAAATAGAAAGCAGATTCTAGATTGAATGTTGGATTGGAGATGCTTAATGTGAGTCTGGAAGGAGAGTTTACAGTCTAACCAGACACCTAGGTATTTATAGTTGTCCACATAGTCTAAGTCAGAACCGTCCAGAGTAGGGATGCTAGTTGGGCAGCGATCGGTTGAAGAGCATGCATTTCGTTTTACTAGCATTTAAGAGCCGTTAGAGGCCACGGAAGGAGTGTTGTATGGCGCTGAAGCTCGTTTGGAGATTTGTTAACACAATGTCCAAAGAGGAGCCAGATATATACAGAATGGTGTCGTCTGCGTAGAGGTGGATCAAAGAATCACCCACAGCAAGAGCAACACCATTAATATATACAGAGAAAAGAGTCAGCCCGAGAATTGAACCCTGTGGCACCACCATAGAGACTGCCAGAGGTCTGGACAACAGGCCCTCCGATTGGTATGTATTAATGTAACTGTTAGCTAACATGCTAAGTAGTTGAAAAGTTGCTAATTAACTAAAATGCTGAAGTTGTTCATGAGATTCAAAAACACAAGCTTTGGGTTGCTAGACATTGTCTTATGTAACCATACCAAAAGTGTAACATATACTAATTTGAGTGGCCCAGATTTTAATTTACTATGTTGAGTCTAGTCTATGAGACCAGCCTGCATAGTGATAGTTCTCAACATGTGAACTCAAGATGAACTCATATGGACGTTGCAAAACAATGATTCTGTGGCTGTCAAGTGAGATAGAATGGACTGGGGAATCCGACTGGCAATAAGCCAGCTTAAAGCATAGAATCACATGACAGACAACTTGGGGATGGTTAGCAATCGAGTGGATGAATTACAGTCTGGACCAGCCATGTCTAGAGCACAACTCAATCCACCATATGAGAATCAATTGTTATCACAACAAGCCAATTCCTCAAAACTGTAGTCATATAAACCATGTTAATCCCTGGTGCTAACATGCGTAGATGTTGTCCCTATCCCGATTGTGCCCACTTTAGGGGGTGTAGATGATGTGTAGATGATCAAAAGACACATCGTTTTCTGATTGTGAGCAGATCTTCCTGACCGCCTACGGAGGTTGTCAGGCACGTATTGTGTCTGGATCAGCGGAGTCTCGTCCTCAGAGGAAGGGGAGGACCATCCTCCTCAGTGAATTTCATTTTTTTTAAATGGTAAAACATTTTAAAAGTTATCCTTTTTAGATAAAACTGTACTAAATATAATCACGTCACCAAATAATTGACTACTTTGCAAAGCAGGTCGACAGTAGCCTCAACAGCACTCTGTAGGGTAGCACCATGGTGTAGCCGGAGGAGAGCTAGCGTCCGTCCTCCTCTGGGGACATTGACTTCAATACAAAACCTAGGAGGCTCATGGTTCTCTCAATCTTCCATAGACTTACGCAGCAATTATGACAACTTCCGGGGGACTTCCTCCAACCTATCAAAGCTCTTGCAGCATGAACTGACATGTTGTCCACCCAATCAAAGGATCAAAGAATTAATCTAGTACTGAAAGCCTAAACTACAGCTAGCTAGCATTGCAGTGCATAAAATGTGGTGAGTAGTTGACTCAAAGAGAGAGAAAGACAATAGTTGAACAGTTTTGAACAAATTAATCTCTTCCAAAATGAAGGAGAAGAAAGAGAGAAATATATGTAGAGAGAGAATGTCATTTTCTTTTCAGTTTCACTGACTTGGCAAATGCAGCTAGCTAGTTTAGCCTACTTAAACACCCTGCTCAAACAGAGGGATGCTATGTTAGCTAGCTGGCTATGACAAGCCAACACAACACTGGAACTCTTCCAAGTCAAGGTAAACTTTTGGTTTTACAAATGTATTGCCACCGGGCGCACCAGTGTAACTGCCTACTTACTGTACACTGTAACATTACTGTATGATTGTAGCGGGTTCACTAACGTGTTAGTTCTGTTAGCTATGCTGACTATGACGTTGTCAGCATATTATCTAAAGTAACGATGTAGGCTGTGTGTAGTTTTTTTTTAAACTGGTCACATACAGCTGATGTGTTGTGCATTGAAGTCCACAAGCGAAGGGATGAGGTGAGAGGAGGAGAGTGCACAAAAGGAATACAACATGGCTGTGTATTTACGCGTGATGGGGGGGATTAATTACGCCCGGCTCTGTTACAAAACGTTTATTAAAATGTAAGCAAAAGGAACAAAACGAAGATAAACATACTTGAATTTGTCCAATAGAAACTCTCCTTTACAACTGTTGGACTAATGATTACATACTAATCAGCTAGATGCAGGCAAGAGTGTGCAAGGAGGTATTGAATGTCACGGTCTGTCCATGTGTCACCTCAAATGTGTCTCTCCACCTGCACCTACATTGTAAACTTTCATTCATAGGCTAGGTTGCAGCAACCTCATGATGGGTATAGGGAAAATTGAGTATCATGTAGTAGCTTAAACCTATCGCTGTTACATTGAACTGGGTGAATGGAATATGAATGACAGTCATCCAATAAGCTGTAATAGAAATAAGGCCACGCTCATGAAAATATATTGTCAGTGCCATCTTAAATGGCACTGACCGACACTGGTCTGGATATCTCACAAGTGTAGACGGAGTTGGGCGGTCAAACCATTTAAATCATCAGTATCCTGCCCTCTAAAGTCATTGACAGGTGGCACCATTGACCATAATAGTCTTCAAATAAATCAATTCATATATTATTTTGAAACAAAATCTGTCAAATAAGTTTGCATACAGAGGGACCACAACATCTGGTCACAATGCCAACACAGTTAAAGATACATTTTAATGCCAAGTTTAGTCATGAAACTCTTGATCCGATTGGATCATCTTAATCGGATGGTGGCAACCACATGTTAGCACCAAGTATAAATAGGGCTTTAGTCATCCCCATACCATAATATGATTATGTGTGTTATTGAGACAGAACACTACTTCCTTGTCCTCCATAGAGTGAAGAAAAGCTGCTGACAGTACCACAGACTTCTTAATGGGGTGATATGAACAGGGTTAAGGAGTATTCCACTGACAATGGGGTATTTTCATACGATGTCATTGTTTGATGATGACTATGTTTCGCTAACACTCCAAATATTTTTTTCTTGTGAAAATAAGGATTTTGTTATCCTGAGTGGATTAGAATCTCAAGTGTTTTTCTTGTCTAAATCCAATGTCACTAATCAACAGATATCCACATAGCACCTTCATAAATCCATGCTATGCATTCAGTAGCCTATAAATCTTAAAATGAATATCTAATTGAACAGTTATCTTGCATGGGGTGTGTCAATTCTTCTCATCTAAGGATTAAACTAACTCTGAAAACGATGTATAATTAACTTTAAATTTAATTCAAAATAGCTGTTGTTGGACTAGCCCAGTTTTGTTCAAATGGGGCTATTGGCAGACATTATGATAGGCTACAGTCTTTATGCGCAAATATTATATAAATTATGTCTGTCCATGTGCGGTCTCTGAACAGTGAACAAAATAAATGCACAACGTTATGACGTACACAAATACAACAGTATGTAGTTGATGTTTTAACTGACAGATATGGAACGCCGTTTGGGGTTTTGCGTGTCATATGGTTCGGCTACAGCTTTTTCAAAATACAGTTGGTTACAGAAACACTTGTCGCAGGGATATGATGAGCTTCGTATGGGTTGGGAACACCGAAAAGTATATTTTCTGCGGAATAGTTTCAAAACACTAAATCAAAGTTGAACACAATATGTTACTATGTAATAGACGAGATTGAAATCAATCAAGGCATGGTTCAATACGGTTGATACAGCGGCAACTTTACCTGTAGGCTACCATTTGCTTTACGCAAATGTTGATCCCCTTGATAGACTATTATTCGAGTAATAAGTAGTGCATGTAAGTAATATGTATCAAGGAAATGAGTTTCTTACCTTTCAGACGTTCTATGGCTTTCTTTCAACGTTCAATCTAACTTCTGATGGCATTCCCGGGATAAGTTAATAAACTTAGGAAGACAGGAAAACATGCCACCCTTACGTTTTCTCACTCTTCAAAAGGGCTGAATCAATGATAGACAGGGGAATCATCCAATCGGTGCAAGGGGATGTGTGACCAATGTGTGACCAATAAAAGTAGTAAGAGACAGAACGGGTTGGAAGTGACTAGTGGCAGACTTCCTACTTATCATACTGTCTCATGTCCACAGTCATAATATAAAGCCCTTTTGATTATGTTTCTTAACACAAGATAGAAAGACACTTGCATATCTGCATATATTAGAAACACATCTAAAAATACTTATTTAGAGTCAGAATTGAGAAGAAAAAAAAATCACGTTGTTGGCCTAGTCTATTGTCAGATGTAAATGTAGAAACATGTTATTATTTAGAAAATAAGAACATAAACTATTATTGTTTTGACAACAGATCTTCTTTATACGTTTTTCATAAACATTTTTGAAAGTTTCACTACCACTTGAATTAATAAATGTAACGTTAGTCTATGAAGTGTAAAATATACTTTATTTATTTGTTCATCATTTCCCTTCAAGCTATTTGATGCATAGTGGAATGTTTAGGTATTAAGTTAGCTTGTGATAACAGTATGTAAAAAAAGTATGAATAATATACTCTTATCTGGTCAAATACCAATTTAGTGTATATCAGAACAAATTGGACAGCCTGCATAGGAAAGGATATTGCCTTGATTTTCAATGAAAAGGATGTCCTGATGTCTTATATGTTCTGTTCAATAGCTATATGGTATTTAGAACAATCATGCCTCCATAATAAAGAATAAATCACTGAACAGTAAGGTTTTGTTGCTATGAATTACTTTTGCATGATGTTTTTATTCCATGTGATTCAATAGCGTTAACCTCAAAGCGTTCATAGGATATCTGATCTATTACAAGTCATTTCATGGTGACTGAAATAGGACATTGAATCCGAATCGGGAAACTCTACTGCCCTGCAAAAAAGCTTTACTATGAATGTATCTTGGTGTGTAAGCACAGACCAAAAACATCAATACAGACCGGCATTAACATCAGTACAGAAATACAAAATAACACTGTAGAAACCACCATTCACACAATACATTCATACTAAACTATGTTTTCCAAGTTTGGACAGCACAGTGCAGCACAGTACACTACAGTAGAGCACAACAGAGTACAGTACATTACAGTACAGTAAATACAAGTAGAGTATAGTACAGTGCAGTACAATACAGTAGAGAACAGAGTATAGTAAAGAAAAGTAGAGTGTACTGTATTGTACCCTACTTTACTCTAATGTACTCTACTCTACTGAATTAAACTCTGCTGTACTATACCTTACTGTACTGTGATGTACTCTACTGAATAAAACTACTATATCCAATCATACGTGTTGTATTTTTAAGTATTGTACTGTACTGAACTCTTCTGTGTCCTACTGTGTTGTACTGTTCTAAACTGTGCTATACTGTACTGTGATATTCAAACTTGTGAAACATAGCCTAGAGATATATGATTTGTACAGATTTGGATCTGGTCTGCACCTATCAAATTTGTACTTGTTTAGAGGTGGAGGTCATCAGAATAATGCCCATCATGCTTTGCAATTGTTTATTTTTACATTTCAATTTTGGTCATTCAGCAGACACTCTTATCCAGAGTGACATACAGTCAGTGCATTCAACTAAGGTAGATAAACAACTAAATGCAATGACTTCAGAAAATATTCACATCCATATTTACATATTGTGCTGTGTTACAGCCTGAATTTAAAATTGATTACATCATATTTTGGGGGGGACACAGGCCTACAATACCCTATAATGTCAAAGTGGAAAATGTTTAAGTGTTTACAAATTATTGAAAATGAAAAACGGCATCTATTGGTAGATGGGTAAACATTTTAAAAGCAGACATTGAATATCCCTTTGAACATGTTGAAGTTATTAATTACACTTTGGATGGTGTATCAATATACCCAGTCACTACAAAGATACATGTGTCCTTCATAACTCAGATGCTGGAGAGGAAGGAAACCTAATTGACAGAGTGAAAAGAATGAAGCCTGTACAGAATAAAAATATTCCAAAACATGCATCTTGTTGGCAACATGTGGCAAATCCATGGGGCAAATCCAATACAACACATTACTGAGTACCACTCCACATACTATTAAGCATCGTGTGGCTGCATTATGTTATGAGTATGCTTGTAATCATTAAGGACTGGCTAGTTTTTCAGGATAAAAAAAGAAATGGAATAAGCACATGCAGAATCCTAGAGGAAAATCTGGTTCAGTCTGCATTCCACCAGACACTGGGAGATGAAATCACCTTTCAGCAGGACAATAACCTAAAACACAAGGCCAGATCTACACAGGAGTTGCTTATCAAGGAGACAGTAAATGCACCTGAGTGGCTGACTTAAATCTGCTTGAAAATCTATGGCAAGACCTGAAAATGGCTGTCTAGCAATGATCAACAACCAATTTGACAGAGCTTGAAGAATGTTGAAAATAATAATGTTGGAAAATCCACATTTGGAAAGCTCTTAGAGACTGACAGCTGTAATCCTGCCAAAGATGATTCTAACATGTATTGACTCAGGGGGTTGAATACTTATCTCAAGATATATTAGTGTTTATTTAAAAAAATACAATTCTTCCACTTTCACATTACAGAGTATTGTGTGTAGATCATTGACACAAAATGACAATTAAATCCATGTAATCCCGCTTTGTAACACAACAAAATGTGGAAGAAGTCAAGGGGTGTAAATACTTTCTGAAGGAACTGTCTGAATTACAGTCATAGCAAGAAACTAACAATTCTTACTTACTTAACTAACATTTTATTTGAGTTGAAGTGGTCTGTTGGTTTATACTGTATGTTGGACGACTTTGAACATCATCGCTGCCAGTTTTAAAGCTTTTGAAAAAGCTAACATAAGTGGATGTGATAGATGGGAGCAATAATACATATTATGTTGCAATCTTCAGCTGGCTCCTCTTTCCTATTAAGAGGCATGAGAAGGCATTATTGTAATATGATGCTAACTTAATTGAGAGTGTACAGTGCATTCGAAAAGTTTTCAGACCCCTTGACTTTTCATTTTCTTTGTTACGTTACAGCTTCATTCTAAAATTTATGAAATTGTTTATCTACACACAATATCCCATACTGACAAAGCAAATAAGTTCTTTAGAAATGTTTGCTAATGTATTACATATAAAAAATGAAAATATCTCGTTTACTTAAGTATTCAGACCCTTTACTCAGTATTTTGTTGAAACACCTTTGGCAGTGATTACAGCCTCAAGTCTTCTTGGGTATGATGCTAGAAGTTTGGCTCACCCATATTTGGGGAGTTTCTCCTAATCTTCTCTGCAGATCCTCTCAAGCTCTGTCAAGTTGGATGGAGAGCGTATCTGCACAGGTCTCTCCAGAGATGTTTGATCGAGTTCAAGTCCCGGCTCTGGCTGGGCAACTCAAGGACATTCAGAGACTTGTCCCAAAGCCACTCCTGCATTGTCTTGGCTGTGTGCTTAGAGTCATTGTCCTGTTGGAAGGCGAACCTTCGCCCCAGTCTGAGGTCCTGAGCGCTCTGGAGCAAGTTTTCATCAAGGATTTCTCTGTACTTTGCTCTGTTCATCTTTCCCTCAATCCTGACTCGTCTCCCAGTCCCTGCCGCTGAAAAACATCCCCACAGCATGATGCTGCCACCATCATGCTTCACCGAAGGGATGATGCCAGGTTTTCTCCAGATGTGACGCTTGGCATTCAGGCCAAAGAGTTCAATCTTGGTTTCATCAGACCAGAGAATCTTGTGTCTCATGATCTGAGAGTCCTTTAGGTGCCTTTTGGCAAACTCCAAGGAGGCTGTCATGTGTCTTTTAGTGTGGCTTCCGTCTGGCCACTCTACCATTAAGGCCTGATTGGTGGAGTGCTGCAGAGATGGTTGTCCTTCTGGAAGGTTCTCCCATCTCCACAGAGGAACTCTGGAGCTCTGTCAGAGTGACCATCGGGTTTTTGATCAGCTCCCTGCCCAAGGCCCTTCTCCCCCAATTGATCACTTTGGCCAGGTGCCCAGCTCTAGGAAGAGTCTTGGTGGTTCCAAACTTCTTCATTTAAGAATGATGGAGGTCACTGTGTTCTTGAGAACCTTCTATGCTGCAGAAATGTTTTGGTACCCTTCCCCAGATCTGTGCCTCGACACAATCCTGTCTGGGAGCTCTACTGACAATTCCTTCAACCGCATGGCTTGGTTTTTGCTCTGACATGCACTGTCAACTGTGAGACCTTATATAGACAGGTGGGTGCCTTTTCAAATCATGTCCAATGAATTGAATTTACCGCAGGTGGACTCCAATCAAGTTGTAGAAACATCTCAAGGATGATCAATGGAAACAGGATGCACCTGAGCACAATTTCAAGTCTCAAAGCAAAGGGTCTGAATACTTATGTAAATAAGGTATTTCTGTTTTGTTTTTTTTATACATTTGCAAACATTTCTAAGAACCTGCTTTCACTTTGTCATTATGGGTTATTGTGTGTAGATTGATGAGGAAAGGTTTTATTTAATCCATTTTAGAATAATGCTGTATCATATTTTCAACGTCCGTAAAATATGTATTTTTGACATCCGTATAACACGTCTTTACAACGTTCGAAAAATATATCTTCTAACCTTTCATTCAGCAGCTGAATGCACGTGATGTCAACGTCTGGAAAATACGTCTAAAAGACGTTTCTTCAACATAATTTTGCTTACTGTGGTGTGTGTATGTGAGTGTTTTATTTTTGTTTACAGCAGCAGCCAGCGGGACATGGGAAACAACAACTTTTTTATGAGCATCCTTCTTGAGCTTGTAGCTGTTCCATTCTGCTGAATAGCAGTTTCACAAACAAGAACGACAGATGTTATGTTTTCCAGACAGCTGTTAGTCTTTTAAAAACTAATTGAAAACGGGGAATTTTCGGATAAAATTGCAGTCTGCCAGTATTTGTTCAAAGAAATGTACGCTAAACTATAATCTATAAAGAATGAACCAAGTCTAAGTTTTGTACAGTGGGAGGAGGGTAAACTTCAATTCCTTCACTCATCATGTCAACACAATATCCCCTATTGACCTAGCTGCAACCATATTGCCAAACAGTGGAGGGCCCTATTTCATTACAGTTGCTGCATTTCTCAGTTAGATTTGACAACGGCACTACTGACTGACCAGTAAAACCTCTTACAAGGGTAGAGTTAAGATAAATCTGGTCACTGAAGAAAATGTTCAATTTTACAAGCACATGAAGGAGGGAACTCTCCTTGTCTAACCACACATATAGCTGACCATAACTGTCACATAGCTGAGCAAAGTTTTGTAATGGCTTCCGTGGTCTGTCATGCACATTGATTGAAACCAGCTTTGCTTTGATGAATCAGCAGAATGTGTCTTTTAAGTAAGAGAGACATTCACTGATCGACAAATAATAGTTATTTTAGGATGCAAAGTGATTTGTCGATCTTAAACATGACCGCTATTATCTATCAGGGTTTGTACAGTGGAAATAATCTGAAGGGGCCAAAATATGCTTGGCCGCTTGGAGTTTGCCAAAAGGCACGCAAGGCCGAGGCCAGGGCTAAAAGTGGGAGAAAGGGGATACTAGGGTGAGCACACAGAACTCTTTCTCTGTGATTTATTGGGGATAAATAGAGCGAGTGACACTTAAGGGAGATAGGTTAAATGCCCATCCTCACTGTTGCTATTAAGTATGTTGAACATTATTGTTGAGTCATTATGTTGAGCCATATAGATTTTCCTCTAGCTGTGTATGCTTACCAGTGCACTGAATCTTTCAAAGTGTCCTAATAGTTGTTGTTTTTTTTCAGTTGAAAGACAGCATTGTTTTCTGCATGTGAGAAGTGACTGAGTGACCTGTAAAGTTAATCAGCGATGGTTCATTAGCCGTACTAAAACGGACAGGAAGTGGGGCTGGGTCAAACAAATTTTGATTCATATTGATATAACAAATTAAGCTGATCAAAATCCCCCGGGGATGTCCTGTTGTGTCAACATCCTGAGGAGGAAGAGGAGGGAGAGATGTTTTTATTGTTCCAATTCTAGGTTAGTGTGTCCCTTCCTTGTTATGGGTCCAGTGGGTAACTGTTACCCATTGGACTGTTACCGCACTTCCTTGGCCCAACACCGACAGTCTATACACCCAGTACCATCAAAAATAAAATGGCAACATGACATTGACACAATGTAGCATCAACAACCACTGGCAGAGCATGAGGAGCCGTCAGAGAATGGCTACTACACCATCTACAGTTTCCCTCATATCATTTTAAAATGTCCCTTCCATGTTTATTCACAGTTCGTTATTGTATGTCTGTCAGTTGAGTAATCAAATTCATGTAGGTTAGGTGTCAAAGGCCACTCTGACTAGTGTCCCAAGGTTTTTTATTTCCAGGGTTCCTTCTGTCAAGCAATTTCATTTAGTTGCGCTTGAAAGTTACATTATGAGCGATAGATATTAGAAGTCCATAGCTGTATATTCGTACATATGCACAGTATATCTATGTTCTGAGTGAAATACAAAATGTTTCCAGTGCAAAAATTCTTACACAATAGTTATCTCCCAGATCTTAGTCCCATCAACCTCTGTGATGGAGTGGAGGATGCCAGAAAACGAGGCCTGCAGGAACATCCCTTTCACTAAGGATCAATGTCATATTTCACTGTTTTAGTGGTACTTTTTCAGTCAAACTGACTGATGTGTTATAGCACTTACACCCTTTGAAAGGGTCCAACTGTTGTGCAATTTTTTATATTTAGTCTGTGGTAAAAATGTGAGTTACTGAATGTCATATCGTCATCTATACATTCAATAGTAATATATGCTTTGAATGTATAACGCAAACTAAATATCTTAAATAAAATATCAGTGTGAGTTGTATTTGAAATTGTTGATTGTTTTGGTGAAATTGGGCCTTAGAAAGTCCTTAGAAAATCGATTGTGACTTATTTTGTCTGGATGCTGCAGGTTCATATAGTTGTACTCTGTGGTTGCATTGAGAAGGGCATAATACAGTATCATAAACAAACATACAGCTCCCCCTAGTGAAATAACTGATAATACACAACTACACTCACCGAACAGTTTATTAGGTACACCCATCTAGTACCGGGTCGGACTCTCCTTAGCATCCAGAACAGCCTGAATTATTCGGGGCGTGGATTCAACAAATTGGGTGCTGACATGATGGCATCACACAGTTTCTGCAGATTGGACAGCAGTACACCACAGCCACCAGCCTGTACCATTGACACAAGGTAGGATGGGTCAATCATGGTTTCACCAAATCCTAAGTCTGCCATCAGCTTGACGCAACAAGAACCGAGATTCATCGGACCAGGCAATGCTTTTCCACTCAATTCTCCAGTGTTGGTGATCGCATTCCCAATGGAGTCGTTTTTCCTTGTTTTTTGCTGATAGGAGTGGACCCCGTTGTGTCGTCTGCTGCAATAGCTCATCCGTGACAAGGAACGACGAGTCGTGCGTTCCACTGTTGTACTGAGCCGTTATTTGTGTGTTTGTGGCTCGCCTGTTATCTTGCACAATTTTTCTTCAACCTCTCATTCTCCTTCAACCTCTCATCAACGAGCTGTTTTCGCCCCAGGACTGCCGCCGACTGGATAATTTCTGTTTGTCGCACCATTCTCTGTAAACCCTAGACACAGTCGTGCGCGAAAGCCCAGGAGGGAGGCCGTTTCTGAGATGGCGTGCCTGGTACTGACCATCATACCACGCTCAAAGTCGCTTAGGTCACTGTTTTTCCCATTCTAATGTTCAATCGAACGGTAACTGAATGCCTCGATGTCCGTCTGCCTACTTTAAATAGCAAGCCACGGCCACGTGACTCACTGTCTGTAGGAGCTATCCATTTTTTGTGAACGGGGTACCGACGGGGTGCAAGTGAAAGGTTTCAAAGCTAAAGAAGCATGAGTTGCTACATTGACACTATTCATAAATAAACAGTTGTAGGTAGTAGTTGTAGGTTTCACGCCACACAAAACCGTGTAATCCACCATGAGGCAAGACAGCATAGTCTAAAGTATTAACAAACGAAAAAACAAACCAGAAAAACAAGAAGAACAAAAATGGGGATAAGTGCATACGTGTATGTGTTAGCAATGCTTGTGTGTCATCACCAGGTGCAGTCTTAAGCCACTGACGGGAGAAGAAACAAAGACACATTTAGTATTGAGAATTCCTGAGGAGGAGTTTTGGTAGTGAGAGTTCCTGGGGTGGAGATTTGGTAGTGAGAGTTCATGGGGTGGAGATTTGGTAGTGAGAGTTCATGGGGTGGAGTTTTGCTAACAGGGTGTGGCACAAACATCCCAAATAAAACACACAAAAAAATGTTTTTTCTTTTTCTTTTTTTCACCTTTATTTAACCAGGTAGGCTAGTTGAGAACAAGTTCTCATTTGCAACTGCGACCTGGCCAAGATAAAGCACAGCAGTGTGAACAGACAACACAGAGTTACACATGGAGTAAACAATTAACAAGTCAATAACACAGTAGAAAAAAAAGAGAGTATATATACATTGTGTGCAAAAGGCATGAGGAGGTAGGCGAATAATTACAATTTTGCAGATTAACACTGGAGTGATAAATGATTAGATAGTCATGTACAGGTAGAGATATTGGTGTGCAAGAGAGCAGAAAAGTAAATAAATAAAAACAGTATGGGGATGAGGTAGGTAAAATTGGGTAGGCTATTTACCGATAGCCTACCCATGTTACCTAGCCTCAGTGCAGTGGGCAGCTGGGAGGAGGTGCTCTTGTTCTCCATGGACTTCACAGTGTCCCAGAACTTTTTGGAGTTGGAGCTACAGGATGCAAATTTCTGCCTGAAGAAGCTGGCCTTAGCTTTCCTGACTGACTGTGTGTATTGGTTCCTGACTTCCCTGAACAGTTGCATATCGCGGGGACTATTCGATGCTATTGCAGTCCGCCACAGGATGTTTGTGTGCTGGTCGAGGGCAGTCAGGTCTGGAGTGAACCAAGGGCTATATCTGTTCTTAGTTCTGCATTTTTTGAACGGAGCATGCTTATCTAAAATGGTGAGGAAGTTACTTTTAAATAATGACCAGGCATCCTCAACTGACGGGATGAGGTCAATGTCCTTCCAGGATACCCGGGCCAGGTCGATTAGAAAGGCTTGCTCACAGAAGTGTTTTAGGGAGCCTTTGACAGTGATGAGGGGTGGTCGTTTGACTGCGGATCCGTAGCAGATACAGGCAATGAGGCAGTGATCGCTGAGATCCTGGTTGGAGACAGCGGAGGTGTATTTGGAGGGCCAGTTGGTCAGGATGACGTCTATGAGGGTGCCCTTGTTTACAGATTTAGGGTTTACCTGGTGGGTTCCTTGATGATTTGTGTGAGATTGAGGGCATCTAGCTTAGATTGTAGGACTGCCGGGGTGTTAAGCATATCCCAGTTTAGGTCACCTAACAGAACAAACTCTGAAGTTAGATGGGGGGGCGATCAATTCACAAATGGTGTCCAGGGCACAGCTGGGCGCTGAGGGGGGTCGGTAGCAGGCGGCAACAGTGAGAGACTTATTTCTGGAGAGAGTCATTTTTAAAATGAGTAATTCGAACTGTTTGGGTATGGACCTGGAAAGTATTACATTACTTTGCAGGCTATCTCTGCAGTAGACTGCAACTCCTCCCCCTTTGGCAGTTCTATCTTGACGGAAAATGTTATAGACTCCTAGATGCTGAAAGCCTGTTTCTCAAAATGCTCCGCTTGTTCTTTTTTTTCACTCTTCTCCTTCTTTACAGTTATTGTCCAGTTAAAAACTGATAGGTGACACATTTCTGCTCTCGGCCTGGGGGGGCACAAAGTGTGTGTATGTGGTAGGAGAAGGGTGACATTGGGCAATGAGGGGAGGAGAGGTGGGCTCTTTCCGTTCAACTGCAGCCCTCATCAGAGGTACTGCTGGAGGAAGTGCAGCAGCATAATCTCATAGTGCTCTCCAGACTTTGGGCAGCGGATGCTGTGTCTCTCGTCGGGGTAGATCTGAAGAGATAGAGACAAAGGATCAGATATGGAGGAAAGAGAAAGCCCCGGCAAGGATGCATCGACCTTCCTCATTTCAAAGATGATGTTTATATGCTATGAAAAGATTCCTTTGAAAAATAAATGAGTCATACTTGTTTCTTCTTCATAGTGTGTTTGTTTTCGCCAACATTTCAGCTAAAGCCTGGGAAACGGTTCCACCGCACATACTCAATTCTCTTATCAATCGCTCTTCATTTTCTACCCTGAAGGCAAGCCTCACACGCAAATAAACACTATAATGTGTGTTGTGTCCCATCGTACATGGGCTTGTACATGTGAACAACTAAACCCAATAACCTCCTACCTGTAGCAGATAAGGCTTCCCAGCTGATCTGTTGAGAACCCAGGAAGTTGGTGTGGGAAAAGTGCACAATAAGTAACCGGTTAGGCCTGGGTAGGAAAACAAAATATTAAAGAAAAAGTATTTCCACTCGAATCGAAAATTAGCCTGATCCTTGATCTGTTAATGCAGTATAGCCAACTCCTATGGTTATTGTCATAAGAGTGGGCTCTACAGCACAAACAAATCTAGGACTAAGCTAATTGAAATGCATTCAAAGCAAGTCTATCCCATCAGAACTATACCAACACAAGGGATGAACAGTGCTGCAGGACAGTGCTGCACAGCTGCACTTTAGAGAGTGCTTACTGCTGCTTTTACTTACTGCCTGTTAAGCACCCTGAGATCGACAGTCAATTGTCATGAAACGTGATGACTCACTCGCTGGGCAGATTGTCTATGGGCATGGTCGACTGAGCCGGTCTCGCAGCCCTGCAGGTTGTTCTCAGGCAGGTCTATGTAGCGCTCTGTGTAACCCGCGTCATAAGCCATCCACACAGTCACAGGGGCGCCCTCTATGGCCACCTGGAGGACAGCTCAAGTCAAGCAGGCTTAATTCACTTGAGATTGTGAGTCTACAACGTTAACTGGTTAAGAGTGAGGAGTAATCATAGCTACAACCAGTCAAGACCTTGTAGTGTTAAATTCAGTTTTAGAGTCAATATTTTGGGCTTGTTGATTTTACCAGGGCTGGGCCACTTTACTACCCTTTCATGGTACGAGGTTATAGAACTGCACAGCCTGCCATCACAATATTCTTATTTTTTACACAGAATGCATGTGATGTGAAATTGTGACCTAGTCCAAAGAATAGTCCCCTAAAGTTCTTCAGTGGAGACTTTGAACTTTCACCTCACCTTGAAGATGTTGGTTCTGTAGACAAGGCCCATGAGGGAGAGGAAGCCGCCGTCGGACCAGCCGTGGATAGCCACGCGACTTAGGTCAACAAACTTGTACTTGTCGGCCAAGTACTGCAGCCCCTCCACCTGGCCCTGAGACCCACAGAAAGTGGGAAAGGAATGTTAAGACTCGCATGGACTGGGTCTTGTTCAGAGGGCACGAAATATGAGAAAACTTTGTTGAAATACAGTGAAATGGGAACGTAATATCTGGGCTTGTCCAATAAGAACGTCCTTTTTGATGTGGCCACATTGTGCCTTCCTGAACACAACCCTGCTAATACAGATGGATAAACTGGCAATAGACAAATCACATATTTTGTCAATACCTACAACAATGATGTCAGTAGAGATGTAAAACTGTGCTACCGTTTTGTTTTTCAGAGCCTCGAACTTGAGCCCTCTTCCATCGATGACAACGACGGAGTAGCCTAGTGACGCTAGCGTGTTCAGCCTCAAGTACTTCACTCCTTTGTGCGAGTTATTTACTAACTGCACCTGGAGCACAAACAAAAACACCCGCTCAACATTAAAAACATACATAAGAAAACCTTTAACATGATCTTTATTTTTATACATTTTGGGCTTGCCGAGTGGCGCAGCGGTCTAAGGCAATGCATCTCAGTGCTAGAGGCGACACGACTATAGACCCTGTCTTGATTTACTTTGATTTGTCTTGCCGTCCATGTTACCCAATTGGTCATTTTGTAAATACATATTATTTCCTTGAACCATTACATGCACCCATCTCATTGTTATTTAATTATTAGAGATACACAAACGTTTGTTGCGCCCACCATGTGTCATGTACGCAATGGTCATGTGAGGTGAAATGTCTTTATTTTGGGATGTGAACACTCGGTGTGTTTGACCCGACGAAGATCCGTTTCGGATGGAAACGTTGTCAATAAAGCGGTGAACTGGGAGCTTTAACGTTGTGCCGACCTTCTTGTTCTATACTCGATTCCAGGTTGTGCAGGCTGTATCACAACCGGCAGTGATTGGGAGTCCCATAGGGCGACGCACAATTGTCCCAGCGTCGTCCGAGTTAGGGTTTGGCCGGGGTAGGCCGTCATTGTAAATAACAATTTGTTCTTAACTGGCTTGCCTAGTTAAATAAAGGTTCAATAATAAAATAAGATATATAAAATCCCAACTCTTACAAACAGACTACATTACCGGATACAGAACAATAAGATTTTAATTGAACAAACCTGGGGAACAAACCCTCAACACACAAATGGGATGGTGTGGTGCTCTCTACCAGATACCAAGTTGTGTGGTTTACGCAACATGCCGTATAGCGGGAACCTTGACTTCCCTGAGAAATTAAAAGTCTCTGGTAGAATGTAATCTCCTTGGCACCCTGAGAAGAAAACAACATCAATATGATGTCAAATGCATATCACTGTTCATGGTGCTGCTCTTGGGGCAGTTACTAGAGCAGAAGGGGCAGATAGTATTTATGTTGTTGTTCTTAGGAAGTCAGTATAGTAAGGGCATATACTATTGATCTTGTTTGCCCTTAGGGCACTATAGCGACAGCAGATACTGTTGATGTTATATATGTTGCTGCCCTTGGAGTGGCTCATTCAAAAAACGATGAAGAAGCAACATTGAATTTGCAGCGGCATTCTGATGTCTCAATTTGTGAGGTAAGTGTGTGCTTATTCATGTTAACATCTTGTGCATTGATACATTCATGTTTTTGTGGTGAGGGTGAAAAGCCGGTAGAAATGTGAACGTAACCACCTCCTTAAATCGGGCACTTAAAGTAATCTGCAGGGAACAACGAGTAGATTAAATGAGTTGACCTACCCATTATCAAAAAAAAGATTTTGGAAGGTGCATCCTTATTCACATCTTTACCATTAAACCAGAAATAGAATCCAGAAAGAAAATATAACAACAGTGTGTTCTCCTGCCTGTTGGCTGATTGTAGTCTCTGGCCCACTGGTCACAGCCCTGTTGTAACAGTGTGGTGACCTTGTACAAATGGCAGAAGCCAGTTTTGGACTCATTCGCCCTGAGGAAGGTGATCTCCTCATAGCTTGTTTGAACAAAAAGATAAAAGATGTCATAGACCTGAAACAAAGAAAGAACCGACATAATATGAGCCCTTAAAGAAAGAGCCTTCGTTGGTTTCAAAGTTCAAGACAACAAAAGCGTTTCATTTCAGCACGTATAACTGGAAGAGAGGTAGGTAACTTAACATTCATATGACAACAAACTAACCAACAAAAAACTACAAGTAACAGCCATTTCCGATACAGGCAAGTAACTCCAACTTTGTGCTAATCAGGGCACTGGAAGCAGTCAGGATGATTTATTTTACATACTGAGTTCCATGCTCAGATCTCAAGTCAGAATCTAGGCCTTGGAGCCAAAGCCGGAGTTACTTTAACTCACATTGATCCAGATGTCAGTGATCTCCTCACAGATGATGAAGGGGTGGACCCCCTCAAGCACAGCCTCCACACTCTCCTCCCTCTGGGCCTGGTCCTGAGTTACAGGGATGAACAGACCCGGGGGCAGCTGGAGCCTCTGCTGACTCCTGTACAGCAGCACTGCCCATGCACTGGACAGAGGAGCAATGAGATATGTTACAAGTCCGTATCAAATAATTAGCTGGCTAACGTTTCTAAATATCCTCAAACAATTCCATATTTCCTAGTTCGTAGAGAAAGATTGTCTTGAAATTGAAAGAGCTACTTTTAATAAATGTTTTAAAATCAAAGTAAGTCGACTTAGCTTATTGATCATGCTCCGTGACATAGGCTACCCTTCTGGAGAGAAGAAATGGGTGCGGTTCAACAGATAACCGACCCACACATGATGGAATAAAACATGTAGAGGAGAGGAGCTTGATTGGCTGTTGGTTTCTGGTTGCGGTGTCATTTGCCTTGGCACAGACCTCAAGACAACTGTCGCCCACCAGGAGTGGGTAACTTGCCATTTCAGCCCTGCGGGTAGCACAATTGTGTGAGGACTAGTCCAGATTGCTGGTGAGTGTGGGATGGAATGGAACTCCAGGTGGTGCTGGCCTAAGTCACATGATCAGGCTATCATTGTAAATATGCATTCCTTAATAACTCACATGTTTAAATAAAGCTACAATAAATAAACAAAAATCTAGCAGATGAAACCACAAGGCTTGGCGCCTTTTTAATCTTTACAAGCACTTTACTCAGTGGTTTATATGTAGGAATAATTACACCTTTACATTACAGATACAATCCGTTCCATGGCATAGATAGGTTTGGTTAGTTGTGTCTGTTCGAACTATTTGCCGTCTTGTCCAGCCGGCGCGGGCAATGTACTCGACCCCGGGGAACAAGGTGGTGAACCGCAGGACCAGCTCCTTGTTCTGGGTGCTCACAATCTGGTGAAAAACAAGGACTCATGAAAATACACAGGCAGATAGGCATTGAGGGACATACAGAATACATAGACCAAAAATATATAAACAGAAAGCGACATACAGAATACACAGGTAGACATACAGAATATGAATAGACAAACATACGAACACAGTTCAAAACCATGACAACTTAAGAAGATGCGTTTACTCTGCCAAGATGGTTGGTTTGGATTTCTGCCATTTTGAGGGTAATTTGAGGATTCTTACTCCCTAAGAAGGAAAATTGAGAGCAGGACGACACAAGGTACAACTCTGCCTAGCCACAATATCCTGCCTAGCCACAATATGGGGGGGGTTCCCCGGAGGAGATCTTGGGGTCCATGCGAGTGCCTGAGCATTGGGCCTTAATCTCTACAGGTTTCATGGAGGACACCTGCTAAACACCACACAGACTTTCAGGGTTTAAGATTTACAATGCTACAGTTAGGTTTGTTAGCAGAGTGCCTACTAGTATTTTCTAGCACAAACACTTGTTGGTGAGCACTTAGTACACTTCTTCACTTTGTACAGTTCTTTCATTTAACAATGCACAAAGTGCTCTGTACACTTCTTAATTTTCACAATGTACAAGTTCCGAACACCTAAAATGGAGACATTGGATTGCTTTGATAAAGTCCTGATAAATCAAGTACATAATCTCAAGGCATATCAAAGAGTGAATTTTAAAGTGAAACAAAAGCAAAAACCCTACCATGACAGACGTTTTAAAAAACATTGAAGACCAAAAATAAAATCTATAGCCTAGACCAGGTATTCCCAAACTGGGGGTACGCACGATGCCATCGGGGGTACGCCAAATAAAAACGTAATTCACATTTAAACAAAAAAATATATATCTCTTTTTTTTTTAAATGTCTTCACATTTTCAAACAGTCCATTTATATTTTCCAATGGGGCTATACATTTGGGTGAGTTTTTTTCTCTCGCCTGAGTAGCTGTCACGCCCTGACCTTAGAGATCCTTTTTATGTCTCTATTTTGGTTTGGTCAGGGCGTGAGTTGAGGTGGGTATTCTATGTTTTGTGCTTCTATGATTTTCTATTTCTATGTTTTGGCCGGGTATGGTTCTCAATCAGGGACAGCTGTCTATCGTTGTCTCTGATTGGGAACCATACTTAGGCACCCTTTTTCCCACCTGTGTTTGTGGGAAGTTAACGTTGTTTGATGGCACATAGCCTGAAGCGTCACGGTTTTGTTTATAGTTTTGTCGGCGTCATTTTGAGTTAATAGAGAGAAAATGTACGCTCAACACGCTGCACCTTGGTCCAGTTCCTTCAACAGCCATGACAGTAGCACTGCCAAAAATAAAATTAAACCATCTAGTTTTCAGCGAAATATTAACACAATATCAAATACAGGTAGCCTAGTCAAGTAATTAACATCCAATCACATTAACCATTATTTTGTTGCGGGAATTCCACTAACAGTCCATATGTAGCCAAACGTAGTTTCTGCTCATTCCGTTTACTCGAAAATTGATAAATGGTTAAGAAAAAGTAAGGCCCGCGTCCATAGAGACACATACCAGCTTTACGGGTAGTACTGCTACTACCAGCAGTACTACACTTGCACCTGTCGACGACACAAGTTGCTCTGCTTCCACGAGCACATCCAATGCTAGCATCAGTAATTCTACATTTGTTATTAGCCCAGCTAACATGGACACTGACAGTTGTGAATATGATGCAGCCGAAGAGCTATTGCCCCCTTACCCAGGAAAGCACCGAACAACAGACAGGGACATTGGGCCATCGACGAGGCACAGATAAGAACTACATTGATTTAAGGTTCACTTATATTGGGAGTAGTGCCTGTCCTCGGCCACAGTGTGTTATATGTGCAAAAGAACTATCTCACAACTCAATGAAACTTTCACTCTTGCGCAGACATTTGGAAACAAAACATGCCAATTTGAAAAGTAAGCCACAGGAGTTTTTTGAGCGAGAATTAATATGACTTTCGAGTAGTAAGACATGTATAAAAGCAAAAGATACCATTAATTAAGAAGGGGCTAGAAGCGTCTTATATGGTGAGATACCGAGTGGCTAAGACAGGCAAGCCCCATACTATTCTGGAGGACTTCATTCTTCCTGCTGCCGCAGATGTGGCTGGAACAATGCTGTGGGAAAAGGGCAAAAAAACTATACAGACAATGTCTTCATCAAACAACACTGTTTCACGACTCATCAATGACATGTCAGGAGATGTTTTAAAACAATTACTGCTTTGCATACAAGCCAGTGAATTCTATGCATTACAGCTGGATGAGTCAACAGATGTGGCGGGCCTGGCACAGCTCCTGGTATATGTCCGTTACGTTTATGGGGGGTCAATTAAGGAAGACATCCTCTTCTGCAAACCACTGGAAACCAGGACAACAGGAGAGGATATTTTTAAAGCACTGGACAGCTTTGTGACATCAAATTGACTTTGGTGGTCAATATGTCTGTACTGAAGGTGCAAAAGCCGTGACAGCGAGACATAGTGGAGTGGTAACACGTGTGCAAGCAGTTCCTCCCGATGCCACTTGGGTACACTGCAACATCCACCGAGAGGCTCTTGCTGCCAAGGGAATGCCTGACAGCTTGAAAGACGTTTTGGACACTACAGTGAAAATGGTTAATTTTGTTAAAGCAAGACCCCTCAACTCTCGTGTATTTTCTGCACTATGCAACAATGCGGGCAGCGACTATGTAACACTTTACAACATACAGAAGTGCGCTGGTTTACAAGGGGAAAAGTATTGACACGTTTTTTTTAAAATTGAGAAACGAGCTTAAAGTTTTCTTTACTGACCATCATTTTCACTTGTCTGACCGCTTGCATGATGACGAGTTTCTCACACGACTGGCCTATCTGGGTGATGTTTTTTTCTCACCTGAATGATCTGAATCTAGGATTACAGGGACAAAATTGAGGCCATGATTAAGAAGTTGGAGCTCTTCTCTCTCTGCATTAGCACAACACACAGGTCTTTCCATCATTGTTAGATTTTTTGTGTGTAAATGAACTCAAGCTTACGAACAATGTCAAAAGTGATATAGCGAAGCACCTGAGTGAGTTGGGTGCACAATTACGCAGGTACTTTCCAGAAACAGGTGACACAAACAATTGGATTCGTTATCCCTTTCATGCCCTACCTCCAGTCCACTTATCGATATCTGAACAAGAGATCCTCATCGAAATTGCAATAAGCGGTTCTGTGAAAATTGAATTGAATCAGAATCCTCTGCCAGATTTCTGGAATGGGCTGAGCTCAGATTATCCTGCCTTGGCGAATCGCACTGTTAAGACACTGATGCCATTTGCAACCACGTACCTATGTGAGAGTGGATTCTCTGCCCTCACTAGTATGAAAACGAAATACAGACACATACTGTGTTTGGGAAATGATTTAAGACTCAGACTCTCTCCAATACAACCCAACATTGCAGAGTCATGTGCATCCTTTCAAGCACACCCTTCTCATTAACCTGTGGTAAGTTATTCACAATTTTCGACGAACAAGTAAAGATATATATGTAAGATGGCTAAATAAAGAGCAAAATTATTGATTATTATTATAGTATTATTTGTGTCCTGGTCCTATAAGAGCTCTTTGTCACTTCCCACGAGCCGGGTTGTGACAACTCACACTCATTCTTATGTTTAATAAATGTATCGTATAGTGTGTGTG
Source organism: Oncorhynchus masou masou (assembly GCF_036934945.1). Lineage (NCBI taxonomy): Eukaryota > Metazoa > Chordata > Actinopteri > Salmoniformes > Salmonidae > Oncorhynchus > Oncorhynchus masou. The sequence goes on along the minus strand of NC_088235.1, from coordinate 75,987,395 downwards.
TGGCAGGCTTACAAAGAAGGCAAAAAAACAAAGTTTGAGAGTGCGCTGACCCTGGTGCTAGAGGGGTTACGCAGCTGGAGGTTGAATGTTTGAAGGGGTACGGGACTATAAAAAGTTTGGGAACCACTGGCCTAGACTATGATACCAGAACATTTCCTGCATGAAAGACGAGGATAGTACAAGGACAAGCCAGAGAAATGGTACATAATCTACCATAATAAACTTCCCTGATATACAAGACTTGCTACACCAAAGAAATCACAACATTGTTCTCTGACCTGCTTCATTGAGACTAGAGCATGCTACATGCCTCTAATGTCTCAACACAAATATATCCCCAGAATGAGGAATGTTTGGCTATTTTTCCCTCATTGTTTCATGCTAAATGAAGTAATTCACATAGCCTACACACATTAGCATTATTTGTCTCTCAAATATTCTAGTCCAATATAACTCTGTATGGTAACACTGAAAAGGGAAGCAGGTTAATGGGTTAACAGCTTAGTAATGCAGCTCTGCATAAACCCCTCATGGTGGTGTTTTATTGGTGACCGTGGTGTGAACTAAACTGTTTTCTTGAAAATGTGAATATTTTGACAAAAAAACATGCATGATTGGCCATAAAGAGTGGAAGACCCCAACTCACAACAACCCAGGAGAGCTACAATACCGTAAGCTAACAATGTGGTTATGAAGGTAGATGGCTAGTTGTGGGTTTGCTCTTGAAAACCCCTTCTTCTCTATAGGGTTTTTGCCGGTTAGCAATCGTGGTTTGCTGCGTGTGAACTACAATTCCGACACTGTGTTTTTCCGTTTAGAAACGTCAATAATTATTGCTTGCGAAACGTTTTTCATAACATATTGTAACGCTCAATGAGTGAATAGGTGTGGAGTCATGCGCAGAGAGCAAAGGATGCGGGAAAAAACACGCTTTAATGTCCAAAATAATCACAGGAACAAAATAGTATACCAAACCTGGTATAACTACAAAACAAAAATGTACCCTAACGTGAAATATAAGGACTGCGAGAAAACCCAATGAAAACACTAACCACTCTAACACATACAGAATGAACAAGCCCGCACAAACAGAAGCGGGCTAAACGAACTTAAATAACCCCACCCTAACAACCAAACAAGGAACAGGTGAAACCAATTAGACAAAACCAAATGAACACAGAACAAAGGATCGGTGGCAGCTCGTAGACCGGCGACGGCGACCGCCGAGCGCCACCTGAACCAGAAGGGGAGCCACCGTCGGTAATATTCGTGACACATATGATGATATGACCCTTATCTTTTCATATAAGCGAGAAAGAATCTTTCAAATAAAAAACACACATTTACTGTAGCAGTTTTGCACAGATCCATACACTGTGTGAGCCTCCACTACACTTCCTCCCCAGTTACGATTATACACAGGTGTTCGGAGCCTGCTAGAAACCTAACAGTCTTCCGTCAACAATAAATGTAATGGAGATATGGCAGTGTGGGAACACCAACCCTAACCTTATAAAGGCGTGTAGTAATTTAACCTTTTGTTTTTTGAAAATTATTTCTTGCTGATATGAAAGTACCACAAGCGATACGTTTTGTCATGTTCTGAACGAGTGTCTGACTTTTATCAAAAGTCCCCCGGGAAGAATATAGCTTCGTCAATAGGTGCTAAAGGTAGTTAGCGTCTATGAATGGGGTAGTTGTGGTAGGTGTGCTTTTAGGCTAGAGTTACCCAAACTGCTCAGCCGTTTAGGCCCATTTGATCTACTGCAGTAGTCCACCTGAATCGAATGATCAACTAATCAAGCCCTTTTTTTGTTTAATCAGGTTTGCTAGAATTGAATAGATCAAATTGACTGGGGGTCCTCAAGGAGAAGTTGGGGAAACAGTAATATAGGCATGTCACTAGAATTTTCAATCCCAATGATAATAACTGACAATCAATTGCTCTGACCAATCCTCGAGATCTGTATGACCATGGGTTTAAGAATAATTAGTCAAAGACTCAGCTTATGCAAAAAGATAATAGACTTTATTCATGAGAACGTTCTGAAGTCCATTATACAAAGACATCTATTTTATAGCTACGCACATACTTCCACACAAACAGTAGATATCCTACACACATACATACACACAAACAGTAGATATCCTACTTACATACATACATACATACAGTAGGTGAGTTTTATCCTTCTCCATAGTTCTCACCACTGTGTATCACTACCCAGCCGACAGTTCCATTCCCCCGAGATTAGGGGAACCTTGAGAAGTACTCCCTCCCCTACCCTCTCCAGGACGCTGCAGGGCCCCACCCAGTGGCTGCCCAACTTGGGGCATCTGTCTTTCTTTCTCAGGGGGCTGTAGACCCAGACCAGCTCCCCAGCCACAAAGTGCCTTCCCCGGGTGTGCACGTCATAGTTCCTTTTCTGCCTCACACCTACATTCACCAGTTGCTCTCTGGCGAAGTTGTGGGCTGTTTCCAGGCGGTCCTGGAGTCTCTGGGCATATTCCGGTCCCGGGGGAACGGGAGGGCTATCTCCGCAGGGGTGCGGATCTCTCTCCACAGCATGAGGAGGGCAGGCATGCAGGAGGTAGAGTCTTGGACAGAGGAGCGGCATGCCATGAGCACCATAGGCGGGTGCTTGTCCCAGTCACGCTGGTGTTTGGCAGAGACGATGGCCAGCTGCTGTCCAAGCATTTTGTTGAAGCGCTCCACAAGGCCATCAAATTGAGAATGGAGAGAAGCAGTGCGGGTCTTGTGCATACCCAGCCTCTCACAACATGGTGGTGAACACACGTGACTCACTTGACTGAATTTTCTGCCTTGGTCGCTGTGGATGGACTCCACAGCTCCAAACCTGCTGAACATCCCCGCTGTCAGGGCGTAGACGATGGTCTCTGCCTCCTGGTCAGGCAGAGCATAGGCCTCTGCCATTTTGTGAAATAGTCCATGGCCGGGAGCACCCAGCGGTTTCAACTGTCTGTGGTGGGGAACGGCCCAACTACATCCACTTCCACCCTCTCCATGGGAGCCCCAACCGGGAACTGTTGGAGCTGAGCATGAGAGCGGCCTGGAGGGCCCTTTCCCACTGGGCAGTTGTCACAGCGGTAGCAAAAGTACTCCACATCCCTCTTGTACTGCCCCCAGTAAAAGCCCAGATGGAGGTGGCGGAGTGTTTTTGTGATCCCATAGTGTCCACCCCCCATCCTCCCATGAGTGCTCTGGAGCACAGCCTCCCGCAGTGCTTTTGGGACCACTACCTGCCACCTCTCCTCTCCCGTAGCTGACTCCTTCCATACCCTCTGGAGCACGTCATCAGCCAGCTGCAGTTGTATACTTGTGTGCTGCTATAGCCCCTTGCTTTAGCTACTGTCATGGATTTTGCTAAATATTTTCACTGATAGAAGACACAGGTGCTAAGTCAAGGTACGTGGTATGGGGTATGAGTATCTCATTCAGCCGCCTGTCCCCCTTCTTAGGCCGAAACTCAGCTTGCCCCCCCTTCTTAGGAACCATGACGACTGGCGCCGCCCAGGGGCTGTCTGATGGCTCGATTAAGTCTGCCTGCTGCATCTCCAACACAGCCTTGTCTGCCGCCTCCTGGCGTGCCAGCGGGATACGGCCAGCGGGATATGGCGGGGACCCATCTTGAAGCATCAACTGTCTCGATCTCATGCTGCACCAGATGAGTCTGACCCACCTCTTCCTCACTAAGCGCAAAGCTGTCTCTGAATTCAAACAGCAACTGCCACAACCTTTCCTGCTGCTCGGTGTCAAGACCAGCCCAGTTCCTCCCCCATATCTCCCTCACTGCAGACAGTGTCCTCTCCTCTCCCATCTGGGTTAGCTGGGCTCTGGGCTGTGGCCGGTGCTCACGGAGGGATGTGTCATGGAGGTAGCTGGGGGAATATAACGCACAGCCGTAGGTGACAGAGGGGCTGGGGGAAAGTCTGTCTCCCTGCAACCCCACCGAAGCCCCAGCTGAAGCCCCAACCCATACGAGCTCCCTCTCCAAAGCCATCTCCAAGGCTATCTGCATCTCTGCGCCACTCCACCAACCACCAGGATGGTGCATCAGAACATTCCAGGCATTCCCGTGATTGGCAGATAGCAGGTTGATTGGCATGTCAGACCCCACTAGAACTGGGTACTGGTAAGTACAACACAACCAACTAACAGCATAACACATAACACACAGCTGCTGTCTGTCCGGGTCACTACAGTATTAAGTGCTGGGGGTCGCAGAACACAACTATAATTTTATTTCACAAATAGCCCAGATAATTCGGGGTGCTCTCTCTATAAAAATCCCTGTCCACCAGAGTATGTGAGCGGAGCGGAGCGTGCCCAAATTGACTGGATTGTGGAGCGAGATTCGATAAACTGGAGCGTCGGCCTTCTCAACCGCTCCAATTTCGCTTGATTAGCACTCACTTCACTAACTCAGGGCATGCCTGGCCCAGCATGGATTTGTAGTCTACTTGTGTGCTGCTATAGCCCCTTACTTTAGCTACTGTCATGGATTTCGCTAAATATTTTCATAAAGAAACTGATAGAACACACAGGTGCTAAATCAAGGTGACTTACAAAGATGAGGCCCAAGAGAGGGACTGCAGTGATGTAATGTCCACAACTAAAGAATCATTGTGGAATCTGAAAAGTCATGTATCCCAAAAGCATGATGCTGTACTTACATGCTTACATGCTAAAAGAAAGGAACGAGGTGGGTAGATAACTAAGTGTGCCATTGTAGCAAAGTATTTATAAACCAAAACTCTTATCTCTTAAATGTTTCGTTCATTTTTGTTATAATATCTATACAATAGGCCATAATTGATTTTGACCCAATAGGCCTGGGCTTTCTGTTTTGATTGAGTTATTTAGCCTAAAAACCTACCTATAAAAAATATATAAAATAAAAACTTTGCATCTCTGCCCAACCTGGCAAGTGGCCAAAAGGGTGTTTAGCATCTCCAGTGGCTCTGCAAGTGCAGAGAGGATATTCGCCGCTGGTCTGCTCTCCAGGCATCTTCACATGAACCTGAATCCACAGATTGGCCAAACTCATGTTCCTAAAAATGAATCCAGAAGGCGCTAATAAGTAATGTTTCGTTTAATTTGTATTTAATTCTAAGTAAGTCACAGCCTCACAGATCACTGCACCTGTACATAGTCCATCTGTAAACAGCCCATCTATCTACCTACCTCCCTCATTCCCATACTGTATTTCTTTATTTATCTTGCTCCTTTGCACCCCAGTATCTCTACTTGCACATTCATCTCCTGCACATCTACCATTCGTTTTTAATTGCTATATTGTAATTACTTCGCCACCATGGCCTATTTATTGCCTTAAACTCCCTTATCTTACCTCATTTGCACTCACTGTATATAGACTTTTTGTTTTATTTTGTTCTACTGTATTATTGACTGTATGTTTTGTTTATTCCATGTGTAACTCTGTGTTGTCTGTTCACACTGCTATGCTTTATCTTGGCCAGGTCGCAGTTGCAAATGAGAACTTGTTCTCAACTAGCCGACCTGTTAAAATAAAGGTGAAATAAATAAAAAATCAAATAAAAACATGCAAAATTTATAGACCATCATGATTTAATACAACCTTTTAAATGTAATGGCAAAATGAAGATTCCCGCCTGTGCCCCTGCACATTGACTCTGCACCGGTACATTTCGCTGTTGTATTCGGCCAATGTGACACATAAAACTGGATTTGATTTGAAATAGACGTACCCAAAGGTAACTGCTATTTATGTGTAATTACATGATTCTGACATGCAAAAACTTGGTATATTTGGAAAGACGACATCTGGGAGATTATGAGGAAATTATCAGAAGATAGGAGTTACATAGTTCAGAATACACAAGATCAAGCACACACAAAATAACCGTTCTTTTGTTTTTGTATTGTGAAAGTAATATTATATTGACAAGCTATAAGAGTGAATTATTGATGACTAGAGCTGGAAATACATCAGATGGCTTCTGCAACATGTGAACAATATCATTAAAAAAATGTAATTCATAGACCTAACAACTACAAACGAGCAAAGTGGCATATTTCTGTAAATTAGATCATTCCAGTGCTATTACATATTTGCAATCCCTAAATGCTATTTGTTTAATATAAAAACACAATTTCTACCATATCAATCTCACTCAAACATTGTGGTGGTGTTATGGGGTATCCAGGGTACATTCAAGCGTCCTTTCAACCTCAACAAAGTGTCCAAATGTAGTAATTCAAACATTGTGGTTGTGTCTGGGCCATACAGGGACCATCCAAGTGTTTTTTCAACCTCTCCAAAGTGCCTGAACATTTAGCCTAGGCATATCCAATGTATTGGTCCCACATACAAATTAACTGTTTACAAAAACAATATAAAAGCAACAGATATACAGTACCAGTCAAAAGTTTGGACACACCTACTCATTCCAGGGTTTAATTTTTTTCTGTCTTTTATTACATTGTAGAATAACAGTGAAGACACCAAAACTATGAAATAGCACATATGGAATCATGTAGTAACCAAAAACCAAAAAAGTGTTTAACAAATCCAAATATATTTTAGATTTGAGATTCTTCAAAGTAGCCACCCTTTGCTTGATGACATCTTTGCACACTCTTGGCATTCTCTCAACCAGATTCGCCTGGAATGCTTTCCCTACAGTCTTGAAGGAGTTCCCACATATTCTGAGCACTTGTTGGCTGCTTTTCCTTCACTCTGCGGTCCAACTCATCCTCAACCATCTCAATTGGGTTGAGGTCGGGTGATTGTGGTGGCCAGGTCATCTGATGCAGCACTCCATCAATCTCCTTCTTGGTCAAATAGCCCTTACACAGCCTGGAGGTGTGTTGAGTCATTGTCCTGTTGAACAACAAATGCTAGTCCCACTAAACACAAAACAAATGGGATGACATATCGCTGCAGAATGCTGTGGTAGCCATGCTGGTTAAGAGTGCCTTGAATTCGAAATAAATCACAGACAGTGTCACCAGCAAAGCACCCCCACACCATCACACCTCCTCCTCAATGCTTCACCGTGGGAACCACTGACGCTTCTCTTAGCTGTTCTTGCTATAATATGGACTTGGTATTTTACCAAATAGGGCTATCTTCTGTATACCACCCCTACCTTGTCACAACACAACTGATTGGCTCAAACGCATTAAGAAGGAAAGAAATTCCATTTGTTTTATTTGATAGATTTGATGTCTTCACTATTATTCTACAGTCTAGAAAATAGTAAAAAATAAAGAAAAACCCTGGAATGAGTAGGTGTATCCAAACTTTTGACTGGTACTGTATATATATTTTTTAAATGATTGTGGTAACTAGTGAGAACCTGAACCAAGAGGCCAGGGCTCCGGTCGACAGCACGGTTTCGACTGCTCCTAAAGTTTTGCTTCGGCAAAGCAATTTTACTGACTCCCAGCCCAGAAAGACAATTTCCATAGACGGCCATATAGAGAAGTCAGATTTGAACATTTCTAATAAGACACTTAAGTCATCTCTTGTGTGCACCAAACATCCATCGAATTATTTAAATAATTGTATAGCTGCGGGTCGATTTTTATCTCAATAATTCACAGCTGAAGACATTAACATTTTTACCTTCATCCAATGGCTGACATGTTTTTGGATGACATGGAGATGTCATCGCTGCTCGTGATGCTCCCTGTGAGTGCTAGCACAGTTAGAACAATAAGCCAGATGTTTCAGCGGATGTATAAATCTGAAGCATCTGGTTGGCATTTCCACTCACCACCAAATATGGTGATAAGAGAAAGCCCAGTGGCCAGCAGTGGGAGAAGATGGAACGAGATGGATTTTGGCGAACAGATCAAACAGCCAGCTTCAGTCAGCTGATTCTAGCCATCCCTTCTGGTTAGTTCTAGTCGGGCAGCTTAGTCTCCCATTCAGAGGACGCAAATCCGACCATCACCCCCGGTGAGACAAAACCGCGACTCGTCAGTGAAGAGCACTTTTGCCAGTCCTGTCTGGTCCAGCAACGGTGGATTTGTGCCCATAGGCGACGTTGTTGCCGATGATGTCTGGTGAGGACCTGTCTTACAACAGGCCTACAAGCCTAGAAGCCTAGAAGCCCTCAGTCCAGCCTCTCTCCAGCCTATTGCGGTATGTCTGAGCACTGATGGAGGGATTGTGCGTTCCTGGTGTAACTCGGGCAGTTGTTGTTGCCATCCTGTACCTGTCCCGCAGGTCTGATGTTCGGATGTACCGATCCTGTGCAGGTGTTGTTACACGTGGTCTGCCACTGCGAGGATGATCAGCTGTCCATCCTGTCTCCCTGTAGCGCTGTCTTAGGCGTCTCACAGTACGGACATCGCAATTTATTGCCCTGGACACATCTGCAGTCCTCAAGCCTCCTTGCAGCATGTCTAAGGCACGTTCACACAGATGAGCAAGGACCCTGGGCATCTTTCTTTTGGTGTTTTTCAGAGTCAGTAGAAAGGCCTCCTTAGTGCCCTAAGTTTTCATAACTGTGACCTTAATTGCCTAATGTCTGTAAACTGTTAGTGCCTTAACGACCGTTCCACAGGTGCATGTTCATTATTTGTTTATGTGTCATTGAACAAGCATGGGAAACCGTGTTTAAACCCTTTACAATAAAGATCTGTGAAGTTGTTTGGATTTTTACGAATGATCTTTGAAAGACAGGGTCCTGAGTTTAGATAGTCTTGACCATTTGGGACCCCTTGGCTATTTCGCTCAGGAAAGGTTATAAGCCCAGACTTAATCAACATTTTGTTTTGTCTCATTTATTGATATGGATATAGACTCTGCATGGTGGGGTTGTGCAATGCAAATGACTATAACAAGCCTACATACAGAGTGGAATTCACTAATACAACAGTCAAATGCCTAATATAAGACCAAGAGTCCGTGCTGTCAAATACTGGAAAAAGTGTGATTCAATAGGTTATATGATCACCACTCGGGGCTCTCGAGTCTAAGGCACTGCATCTCACCACAGACCCTGGTTCAATTCCAGGCTGTATCACAACCAGCCGTGATTAGGAGTCCCAGCATCATCCAGGTTAGGGTTTGGCTGGTGTAGGCCCTCATTGTAAATTAGAATTTGTTCTTAAATGGATCAGACCTGTTTATTTCAATTTTTGCCTAAAATTACATACTCAAACTGCCCGTAGCGCAGGACCTGAAGCAAGGATATGCATATTCTTGATACCATTTGAAAGGAAACACTTTGAAGTTTATGGAAATGTGAAATTAATGTCAGAGAATATAACACATTAGATCTGGTAAAGGATAATACAAACCAAAAATTTTTTTTTTCCCCAACAACTTTGAAATGCAAGAGAAAGGACATTAAATGACATAGGAGTTTAGGCGCAATTTGGATTTTGCCCACCAGATGGCAGTAGTGTACATGCAAAGTTTCAGACTGATCCAATGAAACATTGCTGTAACGCACAAAATGTTGTATCAAGTCTGCCCAAACAGACACAGCTGGGGTTCAAACTGTAGAACCCAGTTCCTAAATTTTAATATAAAAATAGATTTTATTAAACAAAATGAGGCTACATTTTATCTCTGGGACCCTCAGGATGACAAATCAGAGCAAGATTACCGAATGTAAGTACATTATTTACCTTCAGAGGTGAACGTATCAAACCAGTTGCGTGATAAAAGTTTATTGTTGTTGTGCACTCTCCTCAAACAATAGCATTGTATTTTTTCACTGTAATAGCAACTGTAAATTGGACACTTCAGTTAGATTAACAAGAATTTAAGCTTTCTGCCCATATAAGACATGTCTATGTCCTGGAAAATTGGCTGTTACTTACAACGTCATTCTAGTCACATTAGCGCACATTAGCAACAACCGTCCCGGTATAAGGACACTGATCCTGAAGAGTAGTGGTTCCCAAACTTTTTATAGTCCCGTACCCCTTCAAATTCAACCTCCAGCTGTAACACCTCTAGCACCAGGGTCAGCGCACTCTCAAATGTTGTTTTTTGCCATCATTGTAAGCCTGTCTGTACGATACATTTATTAAACATAAGAATGAGTGTGAGTTTTTATCACAACCCGGCTCATGGGAAGTGACAAAGAGCTCTTATAGGGCCAGGCACAAATAATAATATAATAATAATCAATCATTTTGATCTTTATGTAGCCATCTTACATATAAAACTTTAACTGTTCATTGAAATGATGAATAACTCACCACAGGTTAATGAGAAGGGTGTGCTTGAAAAGATGCACATAACTTTGCAATTTTGGGTTGTATTGGAGAGAGTCTGAGTCTTAAATAATTTTCCACACACAGTCTGAGCCTGTATTTAGTTTTCATGCTAGTGAGGGCTGAGAATCCACTCTCACATAGGTATGTGGTTGCAAAGTGTACAACTGCTTCCAACTCTCACTCTCAAACACATAGATCCCCTGAATGCAGCTCACGCTCCAGATCCCAATCACCTGAATTCTGATCATCTGTTCACACACCTGTATGTCATTATCACACACTATTTAGTTCAGTTCTTTGCACCCCATCATTGTGAGGTATTGTTTGTTTTGTGACACGTCTATTCGGAGAGCTGGTTCTCTTCCACGTAATTTAATCATTCTGTGTATGATAGTTTCGGCCTGCATCACTAACTACGCCTTTTGCCTATTCCCTGCCTGTACTTTAGCCTATTGGATTTCCTGTTATCAACCTATTATCTGATCTCCCAGATGACGTTACTAGCCTTTTCCCTGTCTGTCCCGTTGCCTTTTTGGACCCCCTGTGTATGACCTTTTGCCTGCCCCTGGACTCAGCTACCTGCCCCCTCCTGTGGTCCTTTACAAATAAACACCTGCTGCACCCTGCGCTTGAAACCAGCTCTCTGTCTCCCATCGTGTTCATTACACAAAGGGCATCAATGTATTAGCAACGCAATTCGCCAAGGCAGGATACTCTGAGCGCAGACCAATCCAGAAATCTGGCAGTGGCTTCTGATTAAATTAAATTTTCACAGAACCGCTTGTTGCAATTTTGACGAGGCTCAGATATCGGTAAGTGGACTGGAGGCAGGGCATGAAAGGGATAACGAATCCAGTTGTTTGTGTCATTTGTTTCAGGAAAGTACCTGCATAATTGCGCACCGAACTCACTCAGGTGCTTCGCTATATCACATTTGACATTGTCCGTAAGCTTGAGTTCATTTGCGCAAAAAAAAAATCATAAAATGATGGAAAGACCAGTGCGTTGTCCTTGTTAATGAAGACAGAGAAGAGCTCCAACTTCTTAATCCCTGGTAGAAGAGTGGGGTAACATGGGGTAACAATTCACAGCAAGAGTCCCTGTAATCCTAGATTCAGATCATTCAGGCGAGGAAAAACATCACCCAGATAGGCCAGTCGTGTGAGAAAATCGTCATCGTGCAAGTGGTCAGCTCGTCTCTCAATTAAAAAAAAAATGTATCAATACTTTGCCCATTGATAGCCAGCACACTTCTGTATGTTGTAAAAGCTTACATGGTCGCTGCCCATATCATTGCATAATGCCGAAATACAAGAGAGTTCAGGGGCCTTGCTTTAACAAAGTTAACCGTTTTCACTGTAGTGTCCAAAACGTTTTCAAGCTGTCAGGCATTCCCTTGGCAGCAAAAGCCGCTCGCTGGATGCTGCAGTGTACCCAAGTGGCGTCGGGAGCAACTGCTTGCACGCGTGTTACCACTCCACTATGTCTCCCTGTCATGGCTTTTGCGCCTTCAGTACAGACATCTTGACCACCAAAGTCCATTTGATGTCACAAAGCTGTCCAGTGCTTTAAAAATATCCTCTCCTGTTGTTCAGGAGCTGTGCCAGGCCCGCCAGGTCTGTTGACTCATCCAGCTGTAACGCATAGAATTCACTGGCTTGCATGTGAAGCAGTAATCGTTTTAAAACATCTGATGCGTCATGAAACAGTTCTGTTTGATGAAGTCATTGTCTGTATAGGTTTTTGCCCTTTTCCCCAGCATTGTCCCAACCATATCTGCAGCAGCAGGAAGAATGAAGTCTGTCTTAGCCACTCGGTATCTCACCATATAAGATGCTTCTAGCCCCTTCTTATTAATGGGGTCTGTTGCTTTTATACATGTCTGACTGACTGATCGAAAGTCATCTTAATTCTTGCTCAAACTCCTGTGGCATATTTTTCAAATTGGCATGTTTTGTTTCTAAATGTCTGTGCAAGAGTGAAGGTTTCATCGAATTGTGAGATAGTACTTTTGCACATATAACACACTGTGGCTGAGGAAAGGCACTACTCCCAATACAAGTGAACCCCAAATCAATGTTGTTCTCATCATATTTGCCCCTCTTTGATGGCCCAACATCCCTGTCTGTTGTACGGTGCTTTCCCGGGTAATGGGGCAGTAGCTCTTCAGCTGCATCATATTCACAACTGTCTGTGTCCATGCTAGCTGGGCTAACAAGCAAAACAACTTGTGTCGTCGACAGGTGCAGGTGTAGTACTGCTGGTAGTAGCAGTACTACCAGTAGAGCTGGTATGTCTCAAATGTTTTTTTTTTATGTGAATCACATTTTTATTTGGCGTACCCCTGATGGCATTGCGCGTAGCCTCTGCGGCAGGTACCCCCAGGGGTAACTGACTTGCCTAGTGAAGTAAAATTAAATCATTCTCACACAAGTAATTTGCTGTTGGCTCAAGCCTATACTACGTTATCTACTGGTATAACATCGTTATTGAATGCAGTTCTATAACAAGCTCTAGACTTTTATTTTGGAAATGAAACCAAAAGCTTCAAAGCCACTCTTAATGTCTGGGCGTTGCTTGATTGACTAGCCAACTTTGACTAGCTAAGTTTGGTACATATCCTTTGCAGATGCCACATTACTGACAACAGTTTGTAAGCATAAAAAATGTATATAACCAAGCAAAGGGAGACTGAATGTGATTGAATGTGTAAATGTTCATTTATAGTCATAACATAGGGTTTGTACATTTACATTTCATGTTTCACACACGCAATTTACGTATGGATTTTTCTTACGATCCTAACGAGACATACATTCAACCTTTTGGCAGGTATAGGAAGAGGTTAAGCGAGAAGGCTCACTCTTGCCAAAATCTGTTCTGAATAAGCCCAATGCTTTTCTTTGGGCATAATATGCAGACCTAAGCTTGTCGCCTGCAGTCCCGCCTTTGGGACAACGACTCACATTGTTAGGGTGGAGACATGAGTATCTTGTCAATACACAGATCTCTAGTTTCCACCACTTGGCGGGTGCAGTGTGCACTGTTCAGATGCTGGCTTCCCGTAAAATAAATTCATATAATTACTCCTGTTTAAACAAAATCATTCAAATACTTTACCAGAGAGCTTGACTTAGCCACAGAAGATCATTAGCTTATTTGAGAAGCCAGCCATTTGGGCAGCGCACGTGGCAATAGGCCTAGCTGATTAATAAGTTGAGGCTGTCAGTGAGAAGCATCTCAAATGTGTGAAGATGTGTCTTGAGTATAAATTAAAATGACGAGACAAGAAGAATGGGCGGGGGTGTGTGGCAAACATGAGCGTCTCTCTCCAGAATGCATGCATTCAGCTCTCCAGAATGTGCTCCACTGTCTCCCACAAATTCTTGCACATTCATTGTTTCATTGTGTGAATTGTTTGCCCTTGTTAATTTTGATCAATTCCCAATTACATACAGTATGCAACCAGAAGGTCTTGTAAATCTACTGTTAATCCCCCTATTTTGGTTACATCCATTTCTGTTAATGCATGTATTACAGTCATTTACCGTTCTCATTCTCAAAGTGGAAACGTTGTTTGCAGAGTTTACAACCTGCTACACTTGTGAGAAACACGTTTTGGTATATTTCATAACCAGCCATTTAGGAGTTTTCTAAATGTTTTCATTGTCTTTTGTTTGGAGTGCTCTAGGTGAGTAATGAGCATGTTTGTGTCACGCCCTGGTCTATATTTATTATGTTTATCTTCATTTATTGGGTCAGGCCAGGGTGTGACATGGGTTTATTTGTGGTGTGTTTCATCTTGGGGTTGTGTGGGGTGTATAGCATAGTCTATGGCTGCCTGAGGCGGTTCTCAATCAGAGTCAGGTGATTATCGTTGTCTCTGATTGGGAACCATATTTAGGTAGCCATATTCCTTGTGTGTTTCGTGGGTGATTGTCCTTAGTATCCTTGTTCCTGTCTCTGTTTTAGTTTACACAAGTATAGGCTGTTTCGGTTTTCGTTACGTTCATTACGTTTTTGTAGTATTTTGTATTGATTCGTGTTTACGTTTTTTGATTAAACATGGATCGCAATCTACACGCTGCATTTTGGTCCGACTCTCCTTCACCGCATGAAAACCGTTACAGTTTGGGGTTTCTCTGTCGTGATAAGGCTGAGGGAGTGTGCATGCCTGAGCACGCCAACCTGCTAAGTTGGTACAATGTTGCACTTCACTAGCTATAGTTCAAATCAAGACATATAGAAAAGGAGGCAGACAGAGTACAGAGATCAGTAGCAATTTTAGCATGTATATCTTGGTGGGGCAAACCACTACACAACACTAAACAATACATTAATTGCACTTTAAAGGTGGCAAACGGTGTCACAAACGGTTACATAAAGCTATCCCAAAAGCAGAGCTTTCTTTTCAGCACCATGGAGTGATTCCTTACCACCGCCACACCTGGCTATCAGCGGAGCCTTGTCTGGCAGCGAAACAATTAATTCAGACTAATTTACTGCCTTTTAAAAAACATTGCTGATATGACTGACTTGCTTAAACAAATGTGGTTTCTACTGACAATTGAAATGTACAAACTATGGCATAAGGGAACGATGAGCGGATAAGAAGCAATCCGTAATTTTGATTAAGACAAGAGCGAGCTACAATGGACGTAGTCAATGTAACTATTTGTTCAGCACTTTTGAAATGTATTGACAGAATTCATAACATGGGAAATCCTTACAGTATTCTTCCTGTACACCAATTCAGAACTGCTAGGGTATTTAAAGGGGGCATACAAGCAGACAATGAAAGCTCTTACAATAATCGAGGATGACATTTCTCTAAAACAGGCTTTGTGCACCACCAAGTCAGAACAGTAGGCTAAGTTATAAGGGGGAAAGGGACCAAATTAGTAGGGTGAGGCACATGGACTACTACCAGCTTACTACACAACATACACTTAGTATTACTTTGTTAGCTACAGTATACATATCTCCCTGGCATAATACATCATTTATGCAACAGCATACAATACATTTTTGGAATCACCTTGTGCTGACTTGAACAGGAAGGTGGTGCGGCAGTCCTTCTTGGGGGCAAATTTTGTCACCAAACTTTGTCATCTAAGTCTGGCATTCTCTGGATTTATTGTGCTTTCAAGACAACTGGGACGTCAGAATAAAAAAAGGTAGAATCATGAAGTCAGTGATCTTCAGGTTGGAGCTCTAGAAAGAGGACCAAGTTCCCGACTTGGAATTCCGAGTTGGATGACCGTTCAAAATGTATTTTCCCAGTTGGAGCTCATTGTTTTCAAAGTTCCAAGTTGTCTTGAACTCACTGAACTCTGAGAAGTCAAGCTGGATTGACAAAATGGCCAATGTATTCAACCTTTTCTGGCCCATGGTTTTGCATGTGAACGTTTATCCTAAGCTTGGAAAATAGACCCTTAAAACCAGACTTGAACCACACACCCTCTCTACCGAATAGCCGGCTACTGATTGCTTTGAAATGTTTGCAGTTAGCCACTGACTCCTTCCAAACCACTCATTGTTGAATTTGCAAATTCCAACTTGTGTAATGTTTATGTCCAATGGCAGATGAACACTGATACGTTTTATCTGTAATTTCACTTCTTATGACAAGGACTGAAAAGGATTTGCCAGTAGATTGTCGACTTGATTGATGATGATGACTGCTTGTCTAGCTTGCTAAGATTTTGAAAGCATGATGGTGAAATTATCAGTCCAATCAAAGCTATGGTAGATAACGTAATTTGACCTGTGGCCATTGACCTTGAGCCTTCTTGAATGGGCACTTCTAATGTAACTCTGTGGCAGCACCCAAGGGGCTTGAACTTTCTTAATCTCCCTGTAGATTTGGCAATGATGTAGTGTCCCCATGAGTGAGAGAACACTGAGACAATCACGGCGCAACTAGAGAACATTACCAGCCCATATGCTCTGTATTTTCATCTGGCTGCCCCACCACCACAGAAAGCACCGAGCTCGGCTGAAACACCTGTATTTTGTAGCTGCTTTTCTCAAGAAAGCAAAAAGAGACCATGTTTGTACGCGCTTTATTAAACTCAATTCTGTTATTTTTAAATTGGCAAACTGATATTTGGCACATATTGATGCCAAAATAACATGCAAAACAGAATAAAAGAAATGCAGCATCCTACAATATATTGGCCATTAACAGCAGTAGGCCTCTAACTTCCATTATCAACTAAATAAAATACATAGGACTAAAGCCGACAAAATAAAAATAGGATAATTTGTTTTTGTTTTTTGGGGGATAAACAGCCCCACCTGCCCTGACTGACAGGGGTCCCCGCTGAGAGAGATTAACGGATTGAAAGAACCTGATTGTTCATCAGGATATATTCTACTGTTTTTATTTGTGGGCTTTAGGCCTAAGTATTTTATTTAGTTGATGATGGAAGTTAGAGCCTATTGGCCAATGCAGCAGTATCTCAGTTTCTAGTGCTCATTTCTTTAGCTGCCAATGGATCACCTTGTATCAATGTGTCCATATGGGAAAGGCTGGTGCTCTTGCATAAATTGAATTTAAACTTTTAGATTGCTATCATTTTAATTCAGATTTTTATCATGAACCATGCGACAATCATTTTGAGGAAAGAAACCCTTCTTATAGAAATGAAACTGTTTCACGAAAATGCGTACATAAAAAATAAAGAGGGCACGACATAGCCTGCTCCCCCTCAAGAAACTAAAAAGATTTGTCATGGGTCCTCAGATCCTCAACAGGTTCTACAGCTGCACTATCAAGAGCGTAGTGCGTATGGCCCAGTACATCACTGGGGCCAAGCTTCCTGCCATCCAGGACCTCTATATCAGGCGATGTCAAAAGAAGGTCCAAAAAATTGTCGGACTCCAGCCACCCTAGTCATAGACTGTTCTCTCTGCTACCGCACGGCAAGCGGTACCGGAGCGCCAAGTCGAGGTCCAAAAGGCTTCTAAACAGCTTCTACCCCCAAGCCATAAGACTCCTGAACAGCTAATCAAAGGGCTACCCAGACCCATCTTTTACACTACTGCTACTCTCTGTTTATAATCTATGCATAGTCACTTTAACTCTACCTACATGTACATATTACCTCAATTATCTCGACGAACCGGTGCCCCCGCACATTGACTCTGTACTGGTACCCCCTGTATATAGCCTCGCTTGTTATTTTACTGCTGCTGTTTAATTACTTGTTACTTTTATTTTCTATTTTAAATGTTTTACTTATCTATTTTTACTTAACAGGTATTTGTCTTTCTTTCTTAACTTCTTAACGCATTGTTGGATAAGGGCTTGTAAGTAAGCATTTCACTGTAAGGTCTTCTTCACCTGTTGTATTCGGCACATGTGACAAATAAAATTTGATTTGATTTGAATGTTCCTGAGTGGCGGAGTTACAGTTTTGACTTAAATCTGCTTGAGAATCTATGGCAAGACCTTAAAATGCGATGATCAACAACCAATTTGACAGAGCTTGAAGAATTTGTATAGGAATAATATTGCACAATTGGCCAAATATTGCACAATCCTGGTGTGGAAAACCTTTAGAGATTTACTCAGAAAGACTCACAGCTGTAATCGCTGCCTGAAGTGATTCTAATATGTATTTACTCAAGGGGTTGAATACTTATCTAATCAAGATGTATTAGTGTTTTAATTTTCAGATATTTATTTCTTACAAATGGCATTTTGACATTACCATATTATTATAAGTAGACTGTTTGGACCTGCAAGAAGTTGTGCCACAGATTGGGTCTTTTCAGAAGGAGGATCCAAACACACGGACTTGGATTAGATATTTCAAAGGTATTTCATCCCGGGGCAAAACGAACAAATTGCCATCAATCTTAATGATCTAATACACTCGATCAAACAGGCTTCACTGCACACGATTATACATCTTATAAAGTAATACACTCATTCAAACAGGGGTCACTGCACACGCACACACAGGTAACTTCAGACTATATACACCATTCTCACGGTCATGGTGCGTATTGAGCACAAACAATAAAACTATTATTGACTGCAAAGAGATCTGAGATTGAGTCCCTATCAGTCTGCCCTCCATATTCGTTACAACAGATGTCAGTTCAATGTCTAGCATGGATTTACATTTGGTTGAGTTGTCAACTAACATGAATTCAACGTGAAAACAACCAAACATGCCACCCTGTCATTGGATTTAGGTTAAAAGTAGGGTGAAAAAAATGAAATGTCCTTACTTGTGTTGAAACAACGATAATTCAACCAGTTTTTGCCAAGTGGGAACGTTCTTCGTAGCCTAGTAGTCGAACACTTTCCATAATCTACATTCAGTAGTTTAGAGAGTCTAACAGCTAGGCCTATGGCGAAAGGGAAGTTCAGAATGGAGGGAACCAAAATTATGTGCGTAATGGCAACTATTAACGACCTTATCCATTATGTTTAACTAATATTAGTATTTCCTCGAACGGCAACTCTCCTTACGACTACGGGGCAGTCTAGAAGGCTATGTGAGCACACCCAATGAACGAATGATCTTGATATCCTGGAGACCGGGGGCTATGCGTATGTGTCCATGTCCAGCTGCTCTCCAAATTCGCTGCAACACCGATATTTTGAAGGCCATTATAAACCTATATCGGACCACTAGATAGAGTACCCTAACCTGTAGGCTAATAGTACATTACAGTGGGCAAATTAAAGTAAAGTATAGGCTTATCCAACGGCTGCGGGTGGAATGAAACAGGGATTTTTACACAAACACGTCTACGAGAGGTAACTCAATGACCACTCCTGCATGTGCAAAGCAGTTTATTCAGGCGCCGTTTCAATAGATTAAAGGATGGATTCTCCATTTCTTGAAATAATATTTAATAATATATCTAAATATAGGCCTGGATCAATAAGGATCGATAATAATAGCCTATATATAAATAAATAATCACTGATCTGACAATACTTATTTGGTATGGTAGCCTCGCCTAAAATCTCCTGTCATCTATCGGGGATGTCTTCAAGGATGGGAGTAATGGATGCGTAAATGATCAAAAACAGGGGCATCGTCTCCGTTATAGGTTATGCATGCGCCTCAGCCTCACTTAGGCTACCTAATTTAGGCTACCATTAATTCACCTTATAGAGGCTAGTGGCTAGACCTGTTAGGTTATAATAATTAACCGACACAATAACGTTTAATGTAACTGGCCCCTCTAACAGTACAACTGCCCTGTCCCTGTCCCCCCTCTCCCAGTTGAAATGGTCTAGAACCGCCACTGGTTGATGATAACATTGTGGCGGGTTCGAAGGGCACCATGACAGGGGCTACCTGTCATACACACAGCCTTTTCCAGGTCCTAATACTTATATTATGGTTGTCGCTAAGAGTAACGATTTCCTTTTTACTAAAAACCAATTCTAAAGTAGTTTCACCAGGTCCTCCAACTCGTGCATTTTAAATTGCACAGCAGAGAGCCAGGGAGGCATGCAACCAAACCCTTGAATCTTGAATTTTAACTGCGACTTTGTTCTCGAAATCTTGACGTTTAATTTCAACGTTATTCTCGATATAATGGTACTTGAGAGAAAATTCACGTAAAAGTTCTGTGCATGGAGGCAAAATAAGTTTAATGATGGCTCTTCTGTGGTTTTACCATGTGAGACCAAGTGGGTTTGAAAATGTAATCTGCACAATGCATTTGTTAGCTTGCCGAGCTAAAGCCTATATAGACATTATATTGGGGAGATAAAAACCATAAATCAGGGGTATTACACTTTTAATATACTAGGTCCAGAGCCAGCTGTTTTTCAATTGTACCGGATTAATTGCACCTACCTGGTGTCCCAGTTCTAAATCAGTACCCGATTAGAGGCGAACAGAGAGAAGAAAAAAAAGAGCCGTGGAACTGGCTACGAGGTCCAGAGTTGAGTTTGAGGGGCCTGTGTGTACGTAAATATCTATATATAGATTTTTTTTTTTTTTTAGAGGGCCCAACCCATTTGGGTTTGACATGTTCAGGTTTTTGTTGATATTGAGGGAATCTGGTCCATGATTGTCATTCTACTTAACCCTCGAAAATGACCATGGGTGTTATTTTCCCCATAGACTGTCGCCACCCCAGAAACAACACAGCCCCTACCATTTGATGGTTCATGTAATGCCCCCCAAAAAATTGTGTAAAGGGATCCGAAACAGAATATACACCAAGCATATCAAACATTAGGAACACATTCCTAATATTGACAGCAACAAGAAGCAGGATATCTTTAAAACATTTATTTGAAATAAATTCCTTTCTTTTTGCATAAGTGCAAAATGCACTCAAAAACAGCCACCTGAGGGAAGTCTACATCTTTAAATAAAAAAACAAGCAAAGTGTACATTTTTCGTACAAAATTCTCTTTAAAAAAATTGCAGTTTGTGTATAATATATATTTATATTTTCCAAACTTTAAAATAAAGACTCAGAAAATAAACACAATCCACCAAATTAAAAACATTTTCCCTAAAATTTAAAGCTGAGAACTTTAGACCCTGTTTTCAGTTCTGTATCTGGCATAAATATACATACGTCTCTCTCTCATATATATATATATATATTCTCTGTGCTAGTGGTTGACCAGACAATCAAAACCTATTGCAAAGTAGTAAAGTCCTACTTTAAAACATGTGGGGAGAAACAAAGTTCCTTTCATTTCAACATTTGAAAGAAAGGTTATGCAAAAATCAACTTTTACATCATGTGACATTGTAACAGAAGTAAATTGGAATCCCTGGTTTTACGAGAGTTCACTTTTCCCCCCAAATTGTGTCAATTTGTGTTCCAAAAAACAAATACAGAAATCCAGTTTTGCTTATGACCAGAACACATTTCCCTGACTTTAGAACTGAGCGCTGTGGCGGTCGGAGACGCTCAGCGTCGGTATGGATGAAAGCCTGTTACATTGTGATTCTGTCCTCGAGCAAAAGCGGCTGCTGTAGGCTGGGGGCCCGCCACCGGTTGTGCTGTTGGTGCCCCGTATGAAGCGGTCTGCTGGCTGGGATCTGCGAAAGTTTGGCCAAACACACTCAGGTCCTGACCATAACCTGTGAGGGTGGGTGAAGAACAGGGAAGAGGGGTTCATTATCACAATCATAAATGGTGCTCATAAACAAACAGATTCCAACCAGCTAGGTGAAAGTCCCTTATTTTACCCAAAATAAATACAGCATTGATCATGGTTTCAGGGCTTTTAATGTTCATGTTAAATATGGTCTTCCTTCCTTCATGAGCCTCCATGAACCAAAATTCAGAGTTTGGTTAGCCAGTTAAGAATGAGTGCTTCCAGTTTAAATCAATTGGTCTATTATTTTTAGGATTCAAAAGATGTAATTTGAACTGTTATGAGAGGAATCAACAATAGGAAAACAGTATAAATGCTTAACAGGTTTTTTTTATTTAAATAGACACTGGATGCTCCATCTCCCTGCAATCACTGTAGCACGAGAAGCAGAGAACTGCATAGACGTTCAGTCCAGATCAGGCTGAACAGTTCCAACTCATGTCGGACAGTACAGAGTAACGAAAAAAGAAAATGAAATGAAACAGAAAATGGTAGAACACAAGCAAACTTTCCCACAAGGTGCTCAAAGCGCTACAAGGCTGGAAGAAACATGTGGATGAGCAGACCTAACAGAAATCAAAAAGATATCGGACATTCATTCACCAGCCACAAGTGTTTGTTTCTTCATACAAACTTTCCTCTGATTATCATCTTTTATCTGTCAAAGGAGAGGACAGCAAATGGGGAAAAACAACAAGTTAATTGACCGCTAACACTTTCAACAGAGAGCAAAATAAAAACGTAAATTATAGTATGGCATGAACACATTTTGCCAATTAAATATATATATATATACATAATTTTTTTACCAGAAAAGTAAGGCAGAGTAAGAGAGAACAAACAAATCTGAGGACACAGGTGTTGTTGGTATAATAAACTACAGCTACGATAGGAAATGAGACATTAACATTTAAAAGGCATGGAACCCTGTTGATTTATTATTCATACTGTGAGATATGGTCACGCAATAAGATCTCAATCTCAAATCATTGAATACCGTAGCTGTATTTTAGTTTACTCTAGAAGTATGTACTTTGTATGCACAAACATACAAAAGCACATACAGGGGGAAAGGGACGCAAAGGAACGTAGCAGCTATAAGACTTTATACTGAACTGTACTTCTGGTGGTTGGAAAAGACAATGCTCACACCTACCTGCACTACTTCCTCCCTGCACATCCTGACCATTACTGTGAGAAGGACGCGTTGGTCCGTAGGAAGAGGGCTCCTGAGGGTAGATACTCAGGCCTATCAGGGAGACGAGGAGACTAGGTTGACGTAACCAAGATAGTCCACTTCAACATTGTCCCCTTCTTAGACCTGCCACTATGGCTTGGCTTAACACTTAATTATTACACTCCCACTGACTGCCTGCTCTTAAGACTCCTACCATCACTGCACACATCCATCTGGAATTACAAACACATAGGGTGAATGGGGGGCACTACTTGCTAATGCCCTTTGCCGCCTATGGTTACCTTACTAAACAATTCTAAAGTAGGCAGCTAATGCTAACGGTAAAGAGCAGAATGGGTAGGCAAAGCACAAGCATGAAACACTGAACAAGATGGGAATCTCAACTGACAGTCACAGGGATATATTAAACTGATGCAGTGCATTTGGAAAGTATCCCCCCCCCCCCTAACCCATAATGACAAAGCAAAATCAGGTTTAGAAATGTTTGCAAATTAATTAAAAATAAACTGAAATATCATATTTACATAAGTATTCAGACCCTTTACTCGGTACTTTGTTGAAGCACCTTTGGTAGCGATTGCAGTCTTGAGTCGTCTTGGGTATGACGCCAAAAGTTTAGTTGGCACACCTGCATTTGGGGAGTTTCTTCCATTTCTCCAAACAGAGGTCTCTCCAGAGATGTTAGATCGGGTTCAAGTCCGGGCTCTGGCTGGGCCAATCAAGGACAATGAGACTTGGCCCGAAGCCACTCCGGTGTTGTCTTGGCTGTGTGCCTAGGGTTGTTGTCCTGTTGGAAGGTGAACCTTCGCCCCAGTCTGAGGTCTTGAGTGGTCTGGAGCAGGTTTTCATCAAGGATCTCTGTACTTTGCTCTGTTCAGCTTTCCCTCGATCCTGAGCCTCCCAGTCCCTGCCGCTGAAAAATATCCTCACAGCATGATGCTGCCACCATGCTTCGCCATAGGGATGTTGCCAGGTTTCCTCCAGACATGACGCTTGACATTCAGGCCAAATAGTTCAATCAGACCAGAGAATCTTGTTTCTCATTGTCTGAGAGTCCTTTAGATGTCTTTTGGCAAACTCCAAGCTGTCTGTTATGCGCCTTTTACTGAGGAGTGGCTTCTGTCTGGCCACTACCATAAAGGCCTGATTGGTCGAGTGCTGCAGAGATGGTTGTCCTTCTGGAAGCTTCTCCCATCTCCAGAGGAACTCTGGAGCTCTTTGAGTGACCATCGGGATCTTGGTCACCTCCCTGACCAAGGCCCTTCTCTCCCGATTGTGCAATTTGGCCGGGCGGCCAGCTCTAGGAAGAGACATGGTGGTTCCAAACTTATTCCATTTAAGAATGATGGAGGCCACTGTGTTCTTGGGGACCTTCAATGCTGCAGAAATGTTTTGGTATAATTCCCCAGATCTGTGTTGACACACAATCCTGTCTCAATTTCCAGTCTCATAGCAAAGGGTCTGAATACTTATGTAAATAAGGTATTTGTTCTTTATTTTTAATAAATTTGCTCAAATTTCCAAAACCTGTTTTGGGTTTGTCATTATGGGGTATTGTGTGTAGATGGAATAGGAACAACATTTAATCTATTTTAGAATAAGGCTGTAATGAAAAAAATGTGGACAAAGTCAATGGGTTTGTATACTTTCCAAATGCACTGTACTATTTTGAAGAGCTATACACTTATAAGAGCTATTAACAAAACAAGATATCTAGGTCTGTCTCTCCCCACAGATTTTTGTTCACTCTGACAAATGCCAGTGGGGACGAGGAGGGGGAGACAGAATTAACTAACTAAGCAACATACATTAACCTTTCAAAAAGCAAGGATTTACCAAGGTATTTTGTTACTAAGGAGGAAGAGACCTTATGCAAGAGCCCCTCAGTTGATGACAATGCTGGATTTGTACCCAACATGGTACAATAGATATAATTGGAGGAATTGAAAAAAAATCCTGATACAGTGCCTTCAGTCGTGTCATATAAGCTTTCATATTTGTTTGTGGGGAAAGATTGGTCTGAAACCTATTACTCTCAGGAGAAAAATAATCTACAGGATCCATCGACACCATGGAGCTCATGCCAGGAGAGAAAAGCCAGCCAAGTCAATAACAAAAATGGAACAGTTGGTCAAACTGCCTGTAACCTTTGCCAGTAAAATACAATATCTTCCTTAGTCTATCTGCAGTTTGAAAAACATGATTTCTAGGTAGGATGATCTAATTCAAACCTATCATTGGTTACCCATCCACATCATTACACAGCCCTAACTGGAATATTCTAAAAAAGGTGACACTGAAGAGTCCAGGGTATGGTGGGACTTCTATAGTATCTTCGTGGCCAAGCCGTGGGGGGGGGGTAATATATATATATATATATGTGCAAGCGTGCATATGATGTCGTTAAAGCTACATGGTACCAAAGGGGCGAGCTCCTGCTTGTTTTAGGGTTGTAGTAATGAGCTTAGGCTAGGGAGGAGGGGTTGTTTGACCCAATAAAGCATCCAACAAAATGGATCTATCCAGTATAAGCCATAATAACAGCAATGCTGAGGGTGGGGCTAGGGAATGCATGGAGGCTCTACTTACCATACTGGCTGTAAGGGAAGTCTGGCTGTCCCGTGGGTGCTTTGCTGATGTCCTGAGTAGGTGCTGTAGCTGGAACAAACCCTAGCGGCCCTGTTACCGGAGTCGTGGGCGGGGGCGGCACTACTTGTGGGGCATACTGCTCACCTTGAGGCGTGCCAAAACTGTACCCTAAGCCAGTGCCAGATGGAAGAGTAGTTATGCTGTACATTCTGAGCTATGAAAGATCACCTGTTAAATATATTTCCATTTTATTATAATCAAAATAATCATACAACCTTTGTCAGCCTAGGCAGTAGGGTTGGACGATATTAGAATGTAATCATATACTGGTGGTATTCAAAAATTATATATTGTGAAGACGATATTAACGTTCTTGTGAAGATAAAAATGGAGAACTAAGCGTGTTACTGGTGGTATTACATTATTGTTAGCGCTGCAGACAAGCTATTCAATTCTTCGAGACAAAGCTGGTGTTGAAATTATTTTCCTCCATTTTACCTGACTTAAACGATGCCCGCATTTGAAACTCGTGCTGACATTTAAGTCTTTTGTGGAGGAATTTGTACATATGTGCAAACACTCATCATAAAGCAATGAGCAATTTTATTTTTATTTTTACAAAAACACATTTTTGAGGACATAATATTGTTAATTGCAATATTTGCAATATGAAAACAAAATCATTTACATAAATAGAAAAAATGCTTTTCTTATGACAACAATACATTGAGGATACTGACCGAACTGAGGTGGTGTGCTGTATCCCTGTTGAGCGTAGGCCTGAGGTGCACCAAACCCCCCCGGCGGGGTCGTTGTGACGAGGAATGCGTTGAACGGTGAGGGGGGCTGGACGGGAGCTCCACGGCCCACAGATAAAGGGGGCCCGTACCCACCTGAGTCAGAGAAAACACAACAGTTACTGAATACGGGATGACAGGTGTCTATTGGTACATTTTTAGTCTTGGATATATCCTGGTTGAAACCCACCGTCAGTAGCGACTGCATATTAGATAACATTTTCACTGCTAGGGTGGTATGATACAAGACTTAAGCAAGGGTGAAGTGTGTTAAGAATAATGATCATTTCCCTCTAGAGACAGATAATGGACTTAAGAGTGCCATCAGGTATCCCAGCTGTCACTGTGATAACACTGGTGCTTAACTGACATTACCAAATTTGTCAATATGGAAAAAGGCAATTGTTTATGACACAATACTTTCTTGATAAGTTAACCATCACAAGACAATAGATAACTATTTTTAAAAAGCTAGTTAGTGCGAGATATCCAAAATAGTCAAGTAATTCAAGGACAAAACGTACCCATGGGCTGGCCTGTAGACACCCAAACTCCTTCAAAAGGGAAAATAGTTTAGTATATTGCTGGCACAAAAACAATTCCTCAATATGCAATTTGTAACTATAGTACGTTGATCATTCCTCAAAGTAAAGTTAAGGTGGACCTAGAAATACAATGTTAATATTTTAAAAAGCAATCAGGAATTTTAACAGTTTGCTATATTTCTCCTAGGTATAGTAGAATGTCATGTTCCTGGTCTGACAGAACGAGCCACGTTCTCTACTCTGGCTGGTCTCCCACTCACCCGGAGGCCCATAACTCTGCTGCCAGCCCTGGGCAGGCTGTGGCGACCAACCATTGGCTGCACTCAGGATGCCTCTGGGTCCCCATTGGTTAGGTTCAAGCTGGCCAGGAGCTTTGCTGTCCCGAGGTTCAGCCCTTTTCACTTCCACCTGGACAAAGGACAGGGAGGGCACAATTTGCAAGACCAGTAGTTTATCACCAAAATACCTTCCTTACCAGATCTCACCCATTACTAATATTTCTCTTCAACATATCAGCTCGAGAGTGTTTCAGTTTTACATCTTATCTGGGCCATTACACTTGTGCCTAATGCTGATCAATACTTTAAGGGGAGTTGCGTAACAATATGTTTCTCAGGTACTTCAGTCACAATAAGATATTGCTTAATTGTTGGTTAAATCATTTTGAATAAAGCATAAAATAGCAATTGATTTAAAATGGTGCAAAAATGTCATACATTTTACAAAATCGGTCTGAGAAACATATTCATATTTCCTGTTTTTGTGCCCTTTAACTTTGATAAAAACATTTATCGGAAGGTAAAGACTTACCTTTTCCCAGCTAACGTTTAAAGAATCTCAATTATATTTAACTTGTAGTAGAACTTCAGAGGGAGATGGATGTACAAAGAAATGTATCATATATATCAGAAGAGGTAAAACATGCAGACAATAGAAATGGACAGTCATAAGTCAATTTAAAAATGAATCTTCATACAGTGTCAGATAATGGAGAAAATGGCAATGGTGCTCAATTTGCTCATCTCATACAGAATAGAAGCACTTGGTATTGGACTGGACTAATGTTCAATGAGGTTGAAAAGCCAAATAATTTTGTATCACACCAGATGCTTTGTGAGGCTACCAGCCCTTATCTGCCCTATAAAATAGTAGCTTCACTTCTTGTAGCCAGCCAGAGATACCAGCAGTTTACCAGAGCGACAAATGGGTTTAAAAACTACATGGTGGGGAAGGGGGGGACTAGACAGAAATAGACTAGGCTCTATGGAGGTTGAGTTATTGGGGTCACCTTGCAAAATGAAAAAAAAAAAAAAAAAATTCCCCCTGCTTTAAGGCGGTGCCACTTTTTTTGCCTTGCCTCTTTCTTCTCTGTCGACCTAATTACAAGCACGTTTCCACGAGTGGCCCTCCGTCTATAGCACAACTACCTGGGTCTTCTCCCACGGGCATCGTGGCTGGGAGTGATGGATACCATTGACTTCAATACACTACCCAACAGCGGAACTGGGATTTTGTCCCAGTTTGATGTGCTCCACTTACTAATTTTGTAACTTATATCCCCTGCCTCCCTCAAGTCTAAGCCAAAGGTAATGTCAACTCAAGATCAAGCCAAGCCCCGATTCCTTCTGGAAATCAGGACAGTCAAGGAGTCGGAAAGAGGACAGCATAAAGTAGGTAGGGTCCCATACGTCAATTATGAACAGACATGGGTTGAGTTAAACTATGTAAAATAGATCCATATGTCATTGTCCACTTAAATATTCTCTTTCAATCAAAGATAAATGTTGTGTCCTCATATGGGGGGGGGGGTGTAATCACACTATTGAATGCAAATTTTCCAAATAAATTTTTGTCAAGATAATGAATGCTATAGGAAAGGACATCTCAGAAGTAGTTATGCTAATTGTTTATGATAAAACTACAAATCATTCATGACTTGAATATAAAAACTAAAATAAAAACTACTGGTATCACAGAACTGTGGCTTCAGGCACCCAATTATCTAAGAACTTGCCACTGGAAGGAAGTAGTGGATGATAGGGGCTTAAAAGACGGTGTGAATAGATAGCCCTAGAAAAAGGCCCACCCATTTTGGTTCTCAGATGTGGTCGACACAGTATGGAGATTCTTAAACTGGGGTCACTTAATTTAGGTTCTTTAGGAAATATATCAAATAACTCAAAAAGTAAGTGACCTGCCAACAAAATAATCAAAAAAGAAAAAAAAAGAACTGAACAAGACCAATCCTTTAGGTGATTTCTCTGTGGTAAAATAAAGCATTTTAAGCTAAACTTATCTCCCATTATATGCTCCAAAACTGGCCACTCCCTTGAATCTCCAAAGCCAGGGCAAGTATTGTTTGAAGTAAGATATCGAATACCTTTTACAACCTAAAGGAGAGGTCAAAATAAACAAAGACTTGGGCGAATACAGAAGTTGTCACTAATATTTCAGGAGGGGTGACCAAGTATTCTTTATAACAAGTACAAGGTCAACCAGGCCATTGAAATGTTACGTGATCCAGAAAACAATTGTGACCTGATCTTTTAGGAAAATCTTCAGCCATGTCATTAAAATATGTTTATAAGTTTATAAGAGCTTTAGGCCTTCAAATCTCATTGGTGGCCCCTGAAAATAAGAGCTGTAACTCAAAGTTAACAGCAGCGAACAATGCATCCCGTCGCCCAAGCCTCAGTTTGATCTTGAGGGTAAAATAAAACTACAACTACACACTTTTTTGCCCATGATGTCGTGAAAATGCATGTTGACAGCCTGGTCCACTGATTGTTCGGCCTCGAAAGTAATAAATCCAAAACCTAGCCAACGACCAAGAGTGAATCAAGGTAGCAGGGTGTTGTGACAACACAAGATGAAGAACAGTATTGTGCTCAGCAAGACAAGGATCCATCAAGACTGAGCTGGAGGCTCATGGGGTTCAGATGATGTCACTGACTTGCAGCGATACACAAGCTGAAGTTTGAGGCCTGAGGCACTTGTATCATCCAAGATAAACTTTGCACCAATCCTTTCCATGAACAACTAAGGTTTTTACTTCTAACACAGCAAAGTCTCCTTGTTCTGTATTCATGTATTATATAGGGGGTTTGAAAATGTAATGTAATATATCAAATTGTAATATATTTATATCCAGTGCAGTCAGTTGAACTACTGAGGAATATAAAAACTATATAGATTTCATGACACTTAAGTGGTTTCAGAGCATTCATGTATGCATTGGGTGCCAATTGGCCCAGCGGTATTGATGTTAGTTCATTTCATCCAAACCCCAACTTGATCTGCTCCTTGGTATATTGCTGTGCAGCACAATCTGGCAGCATCCATTGTTAATGCATAACAAAAAAAAAAAAATGGAGAAACAGAAACTGTACAATGTCTAAAGCTTTTTCAAGTTTTCCCAAATGTGGTTTTATGTTTAGAGTCAGCCAGGATAAGCCTAAATGGAAAATTACAATATTGCTTACAACAGCAACACAAAGATATAGGCCATTTTGTCTTACGAAATGTGTAAGTAATAACTAATGATGCTGTCAAGAGTTTGCATGGGGGATAAACAAAGTTTCCGTCAAACATGGTGAAAAACCCAATGGTGTAAGTATTCAACTCTTACTGTACAAAATCAAAACACTGAAATGAAGGCTTTGATAAGGTGATTGACTGTGAAGCCTCATGGCTTTCCATTGAACTGCATAGAGCCTGGGTTATTCTAACAAATCAAATCTAAACTTTAATTGGTGGCGTACACAGTTTTGCAGATGTTATTGCAGATGCAGCGAAATGCTTGTTTCTAGCACCAGCAATATCAAGCAAAAACACCATTCATCCCAATGACTACAGTCCCTGCATGATATTAAAAGTTACTCTAGCTGAACCTATGAATATACAGCACTGTAATTGAATCCTTCATTTAATTGTACATTTAGAAGCCCAACATTGGCAAATGTCCTGGTTCTGATAAAGTATTGTGATTTATTTTGTGGTGATAAAAAGTTTCCACAGTACTTGAGTTATGCAGCAGCAGCAATAGCCCACTACAGTGAACCAGTTTCATTTTGATAAACTCATACCAATGGCAGAATTGGGTTGTGAGAAAATCTCCACTCTGGGACCTAACCTGATTCCAATTAAATGTCCTTTGAGACAACCGAGAATTTGAAACCGCTAATATTATTTCAAGCTGTCCCAAGCCGCCCGATCTACAACTATAAATATCATCCATCGATGACCTATCCTTTGTCTAGATTCAAAACTTAGTTTAAGCATTTGCAAGCAAACATTCCTAGACAATCTACCCAAAACAAAGGTGTCAAAAACCCAATCTCGTGCTAAGAGCAACAACAAAAAAACTCAAGTTCATAACCATGATGAATCTAAACTTTGTATACACCCCAAATTGACAGCCTGCACATTCCATTTTTGGTTCAAACATCTGGCCTGTACCTCTGTGATACCACTCAGTACACAATAACCTAAAGGAGAAAAGACAAATCTTAAGAGACACCGTTAATCACATTCAAACCATTCACAAGAAGGACAGAAAAATTAAAATAGGAAGGGCTTATACTTACAAAAATACTTAACTTTCTACATACGGGAAAACACTTAATATATATATTTTATTTTTTAAATCCGAAGTCTAAATTTAACAAAAGAAAACTTAGCTTAATACTGAATGTTTAAAAGTGTTTTAGTAACAGAAAAGTCTGGATATTATGCTTGATTATGTTAATGTCATTGCTGTGCAACATCGTGTAAATTCGGATGACAAACTATTCTGCTTGTCTCCCCAAAGAGATCAAGGGGTACTGAAGTAGAAGAGAGGTAATAAATGACAGGAGTCATTGACTGCTGCATCATTACTATGTGGGACAAGTGCAGAAGAAACAGCTCTGAGCAAACTACCCAACCTAATGTAACCTACATCTAGGCTAAACAGTTCTGAGCTAACTGACCAGACTAATCAACATCCACCCATGCTTATCTTGTCATTCTAGGGGTGTGTTTACAGCCCAATTCTCATTCAAATGTTTTACTAATTGGTCTTTTGACCAATCAGATCTGAAAATGAGCTGATGTGAAAAGATCCGATGTGATTGGTCAAAAGACTAATTAGTGGAAAGAATATCAAAACCGGGCTTCCAGTGTAAACGCAGCCGAACTATCAACTAATTTACCAGATGAAACTCCTTAATCTGTTCTTCTTAAAAACAATTTCAAATGTCAACCGACTGAAAAAAAAGTGAACTGCATCGGCATAATTTAGGGCCATAGGAATTCCTTTCACCAGCTTCTTCAGGTTTTCCCTCTCAAAATCGCACTAATAGAAAAAACTAAACTGGATGTTGTAAGTCCACAACAATGCTTAAACCACATCAGGAGACCACTTTTGAGTTCTGGAAAAATTTGAGAAATGTCTTTAATTCCAGTGGGTACCTAGTAAGAGTCCGTTTAGTGATTTAGTTTAGTTTTTGTAGTACACGTGATGGTAGAGTTTGCAAAACAAATATCCACTGGATTGATGCAAATAATAATGACATAGCATTCTGCCAGGTAAGCATAGGCTACCATGTAGTTAACATTTAATTGAGAAGGTTTTTGGGAAAGCCTTTCCATCTATCACAAGATTTTTCATTAGCATCATCGCTAACCGCAATGCAAAATGGTAGCTGCGCGCACCGCACACACAGATGGGGAATTCTCGTTGACTCTTCAGAAAGTTGCAGGAAATACGAATCACTGATGCATTCTGTTCATGTCTTATGATAAACTTGGGTGAATTAATACATTTTCAATACATTTTAGTTGATTCGCTACCAAACAAAGTTATATTGTTGAACTCCAATGTGTCTGGATTGAGTCCACGTTTTCCGTATTGCAGATTTTATAGGTCCTTAATTTAAAAAATAAATAATATTCTGGCACTATGCTGGTGAAGTTCTGCCATTTCAGCATTTAACTCAAAGTACTCAAAAAAAACAAATGTTAACACTTTTGTCAAATGGTCAAAGTTTTAAATTAGTCAATCCATTTCATTGCAGCCTGAATAATACCACAGAAGAATATCAAGATACTGTCCTCAAATATAGTCGTCATGATGAAGCCAATTTATTTTAAACTACATGTAATACTATAGTGTGTTAGCATGTCCCTTAATAAAACATCTAAATGTATCAAAAGCTGATCCGGTCACACAAAGTCAAGATGTTTGAAATTCCTGCAAACTTTCTAAACTTCCTCACCACATAAATAAGGACTGCACGGGGAAAGCTTTACGTATTTAAGGGTGGCATCCATTACAACGCCTGTGAATGAATGACGAACAGGATGTTCCACCAGAAGACACAGGTGGGTCTAGCTATAATTGAGCATATGGGGGGGGGGGGGTGGATTGAATGCAGCTTACTCTCTTTGGGTCAGAATAGTTTGTCATGAGATTTAGAGATGGGAGGTACGGAAGGAAAAAAAAGGGATCAGCTTTTACCTCGGGGCCTCTGTTTTTCCGCGTCATAGATCAGTACCACCTCTGTGACCTTGGATTCAACAAAGGAGAACATGGGCTGAATTAGGATACATGGGGAAAAAAATGCTAGTATTGCCATTGCATGCATCTCTCAGTTGGAAAACTAACACATTCTATCAATATCCTCTCCTCATATTCATGGCATTTTAACAGAAAATACTACTTTTCCTGTAGTCTTCCTTTAAGCAGTTCCTATATTGGATCCTGTGCAACACATTTAAAACGGTTTTAGGTATTTTTTTAAATATAAAAGCTATACAATACCGTATAGACCATTTTAACAGGACTCACCACTCCAAATCTATTGAAATAGTCCCGGAGTTCAGGTTCACCACAGTTATGGGGGATTCCGCCAACAAATATCTTCTTTGATTTATTGCTGTCAGCTTTGCTGCCCTTCTGAAACAAAGAATGGGATCTCAAAGCCAGATCAAGAATCTGTACAGGTGCATCAAATGCAGGACCGAAAGACTGAAAAACTGCTTCTATCTCCAGGCCATCAGACTGTTGAACAGCCATCACACCATCCCCTGTATTAAGAGAGTAGTACTCATGTAGTAAGTGAAAGACAAAGATAGACTCGCTCACACCCACACTCACAGCCAACGCTGCCGGGTCATGTATATGAAGACAAACACTGGACTGTTTATTTCACACCAAGTATTCATAGTGTATTATTCACATAGCTCATTCTAAAATATCTACTACTGTACGTTCGATTTTTGTTAAACTGTTTATATACTCAAATCTTGACACGGCTCACTAATATCTTCTGCTTTACATATCATCCTCAGTATATATTTTAGGTGGCATATGGATTACTGAGTGTTATTTGGGTTGTTATCTGGATTAGTTCTAACATTTGTTTTTTAGTTTTTCATTATTATTTGTGTACTTGTTAAGAATTTTTTCCTGCATTTTAGGCGCTAGTAACAAACATTATACTGCACCCACTACAACACCTGCTTAACTGTGTACGCAGCCAATAAACTTGCATTTGAATCACACTGAAGACAATTCACCATCTAGTCAGACAGCGGAGAAGAAATTAGGTTCTCTCATTCTGCCCTGGGGTATAATTCTTCACGTCACATCAATGCAAACACCAGTCCCAAAAGATCAGGGCACACTAGTGCCTTCATTTCAGAGTTACTGAGACAAGCCATGCCAGGATCTCTGCATAATTTTTTTTTTTTTTACTAAGTCACTTAAGTCTAACAATTACATTTTAGGCTCATTAGTAGAAGTCATGTTCACAGCAATATGACTTAGTGTGACAGATGAGATTTCTAGAGTCAGATAGGTCCCCAGTTTATAAAAGGACCAAAAGGATACAATTTAATCCATTCTACCAAGACTTGGTGCCCTATTTCTGTAGAGGACACATGTAGCCCCAACTAATTAAAATACGCCCCTTACCCAGCCATCCTTCGTTCGCACTTTTTCAGGTTGCATTCCTCTGGGAGTACATGGCTTGGGATCAATCTGAAGGCAAGGAATGAAATTGTACATCTCACCCTTCAGTGAAAAATCACCTTCAAATGTTCCCTCAAATTAATCTGGTGAATTAGCACACTCAATACAGCCACATACAAATTAAATAAATTACGTGTTATATAATTCAAATTATGATAAATCGAAGTTTAACTTCAAGAGAATGACCTTCACTATGGCAAAATTGACCTGTTCATATTGCTGCATAAAGCAACTTGTAGCAAACAAAGCATGTCATGTCCAGCCCACTGCAGTTACATGTTAGTTCAACTAATAGGCATCTGAAGAGGCAACACTTGTTTGGCAAACAGCCTGCTTTCATGTCCATGAATGTCCTTCAGAGCCAGCCTTACATTTACTGAAGATACCAATGCCAGTTATGAATTCCCTACTACTTGCTCTTGCACAGAGTATCATCTACATGTAATACTTCAGATAAAATGTCCACATTCCCATGCAGTGCTTAATTATTCTAATACTTTAAAAAAGGCATAATTGATAAGACACATGTTTTACTTTCCTTATTCAAGCTGCAAAGTACATACTCACATTTCTGCCATCAAGATTATGGGGTTTGGTCTCCAGTACAGTCCGGACACAGTTGGGGTCTTTGAATTTGACAAAACCAAAGCCCCGTGACTGATTTGTGGTTTTGTCCTTCATGATGACACAATCAACTACTTCCCCATACTGCGAGAAATAGTTTCTCAAAGTTTCTGATAGAAAAGAGGACATTGACATGAGTGGGACGATCCGTTACAGGATCCTTTAGGGATACATACATAGCCTAGTGTCCTGACATTATGGGTAACGCGTTTCAAAGTTAACTGAATGCAAAGTATTTAGTATTTCATTAAGATCCCCATTAGCTGTTGCCAAGGCAGCAGCTTCTCTCCCTGGGGTCCAAAGAGACAAAACATTACATCAAACAAAACATTGTGCATTCAAAAGCATGACACATGTATCTTTGGATGCAGGGCATGGAGGTTTCAACAAATAATTGTCACAACAATCACATCGATTTCTTATAATTGCTTTTCTTGTCATTGAAAGCCCCAAGGAAGTACCAAGGAAAGATGCACAAAAATACATAGTACTGTGGCTATTGCTCATAACTTCAGAAAACACTGTCAGAGTGAAGAGTGTGTTGTAAAGACACACTGCCCAATCAAGCATGATACAGAGAAGGGCTCTGGACCAAAGCTACAGACAAACTCACTTAAGACTAGATATGAGCAACTATGAGAAAATCCTGCATGTGTACTTTAATTACAATACACACTAACATGCCACCCTTTGGTACTCCTTCAAGCACAACAGTATGTGCACTGCAATACGCCTAATATTGACTGGTTGGTAAGTAGACAGCTGACTCACCCTGTGTTGTACTCCAGTCCAAGCCACCCACAAACAGTTTCCTATAAAACGAGAGAAAAAAAAAGTATTCCTTGAATTTAAGCAAAATCTGAGATGGTCCATCATTCCTGGGACACAGGAACACATTCTCAAATGGTTCTGATACGTTAACATGTGAAAACTGACTGCCACATAATTGTAATGTAACCTCAGAGTTATTTTAATGCGGGTATATTTCTTTAAGCTGCTGATGATGCATATCAACAAACCTTGCTTTCTACTCAAATACTGGAATAAGGGTGACATGTTTAGCACCGACAACACCTCTGGTCTTGTTTTGAAACCTTATGCCACGTATACAAGCTAACATAAACCAGGCAAGCGAAGATATTAACTTAAGCTAGCTAAATTAGCTAACTAAAACATGAATTATGCATTAAACTTGAAAGAGCGTTAGCTAACGTTACATATGACTTTAGTTAATCTTATAAACCAACGTTAGCTATATGCCGCAAGTAAAAAAATAAAAAACATAGGTAAAATACCATTGATTCAACTATAATTTGATATGGATAATGTTGACGGATCAAACCAATAATATTACAATGCTCTCAATCTTATGCCCTGAAGTCAGTTCTCTACCAAGTTCAAGAGTAACAGCGCAATAGCAGCTAACTAGCTTCTGGTATATTTTTTAAGCATGTAGTGTTAACTAACGTTATATTCTGTAAACTTCAATCAAACTTGAAATTGGCTACTCACAAAACGAAGACATCACCAGGAGTCGACACTTGGCTAACGTTACCGTGCCGTATTGGTACTTCACCACTTTGCTAGCTAGTTAACGTTAGCTGCTAACGCTAGAGAGCCAACTTGTTTCGGTTTATATTTATTGTGTTGTTAGTTAACTAACTAGCTGAATAGTTGAGTATTTCAATTAATTATTCAATGACACCTTGTAAACATTACTTTTGACTATCGATCTAGTTACCTAAACCATGTTTCCAAATTATTCTTAACTAGCTAGGCTAAAGTCAACTAACGTTCGCAAACTAGCTAGTTAACGTTAGTTACCAGTAGTTATACATATCATATAAAAACGCCAACTAGCTAGCTAACGTTAGCTAGCTGAGTATAAGTGGTGATGCAGGTAATATCTATCACAGTAATTCATTGATTGAAGTTAAAATGCAAAGGAGTATATACTTATATAACTAATTCTCATTAATTAGGTGGCGATCACATCTTACCCAACTTCATCTCCGGCTAAATTGCTGTTCATTTCTAAGGCTAGTGCAGGGAACGGGTGTGCTGTCACTAGTTTATTGCTTCAGTACTGCTCCTCTCGAGGAAGGTCACTCCGCTTTTGGTTCAAACTGAATCTGCGCAATGACGACGTTTGCCACACGGGGTCACCTGCCAGGGAGTGAAAAAAATGTAATAATATACAGACAGTTGTGGGATATGTAGTTGAAATTCAAGATGTCGTCTCTTCATTTACAAATTAGATCAGAAAATAAAATAATACTGCCACACGGCATTGCTTGTGGATGTACTATATAGTGCTGAGTGATTATTGCTTTGAGGTTGGTTCGGCTTCGGTTCGATTATTACAAAAGAAAATGTATACATTTAAAATAAAATAAAATTAACGGTAGTGACTGAACATTAATACTTATCACTTACCACAATTTATTCTCATTACTTTACTTTAATAAAATATTCGTTTTTATAAAGATTACTTTATTATTTAATTCCAAGTCATCATCTCATCTCTATAGAGCTGCTGCCTATGCTGTTTGACGAAATCAATATTTTAGTAGTTGTTCAAAGTAAATAGGGCATATTTTATGACTGATTTACAACTATCAATCACTTAGATCATATATTTTCAGGTAGAGATACCTCGTGAAACGTCTTGCTTTCTATCCAAGTCGACCGCGCGTTCTCGCTTCTCTCAGGGTGCGTTCATAAATTGCCTCCAATATGTAATTTCAGAGCGTTGTCAGAGTCTGTTATAAATTCAGAGTGTTTTGCTCTTGGAGCATTCAGAGCGCACACTGAACGCTCTGGCTGAGGAGTAGGGTCGATCCTAGCGTTCTGATCTCACAACGGCAGTCAAGCACCTAAACTAACTGGCTAAATAAAGTTGGCGAGCTACTTTCAGGCACAATTGAGGGTACACCTCACTCTCGCCAATTTACTAGCCCTAGCAGAGTTGGTTAGGCTGTTCTAGAGCGTCAATGACCGTAACTGTGCTGCTGGCAACAATTGAACTGCATCAGTTATTCTGCGCTCTGGCACACTAAAACGAGAGTGCCCTGAAATCATAGTATAGCCAGAGTGAACGCACCCTCAGTCTCCACGTCTGCTCCAAATGTTCACATTATAGTTCAGCGCACCACAGACAAGACAAGTAGGCAGACACGTATTGGATTATGGCCATTGTAGTCACGTAATGGATTATGGCCATTGTAGTCACGAACCAAGTTTTCTACAATAATATTGGCCTGTTGGAAACTACAACTCCGTAATGCATCGCTTGATCTGATTTATAGCTACAGAAACTGTGCATTGACCTCACAGAAAAAAAACGAAATATAATTCAAATAAGTTAACAAACGTCCGTCAATTAAAAACAGAAGGCATTTCAGTTAATCGCTCAGCACTAAATGTACAG
Organism: Oncorhynchus masou masou; assembly: GCF_036934945.1. Classification (NCBI taxonomy): domain Eukaryota; kingdom Metazoa; phylum Chordata; class Actinopteri; order Salmoniformes; family Salmonidae; genus Oncorhynchus; species Oncorhynchus masou. The sequence continues at coordinate 75,948,845 of NC_088235.1, read as the reverse complement.
CAGGCTAGTTAAGGGTCATGGTTAAGAATCATATCATCTCCACCTTACCCGACACCCTAGATCCACGACAATTTGCATACCGCCCCAACATATCCACGGATGACGAAATCGCACTGTACACTGCCCTATCCCATCTGGGCAAGAGGAATACCTACAGTTGAAGTCGGAAGTTTACATAGCCAAATAAATTTAAACTCAGTTTTTCACAATTCCTGACATTTGATCCTTGTAAAAATGCCCCGTCTTAGGTCAGTTAGGATCACCACTTTATTTTAAGAATGTGAAATGTCAGAATTATAGTAGAGAGAATGATTTATTTAATTTTTCCCCCATCACATTCCCAGTGGGTCAGAAGTTTACTTATACTCAAACAGTATTTGGTAGCATTGCCTTTAAATGGTTTAACTAGGGTCAAATGTTTTAGGTAGCCTTCCACAAGTATTCCACATTAAGTTGGGTGAATTTTGGCCCATTCCTCCTGACAGAGCTGGTGTAACTGAGTCAGGTTTGTAGGCTTTGCTCGCACACAGTTCTGGCCACAAATTTTCTATAGGATTGAAGTCAGGGCTTTGTGATGACCACTCCAATACCTTGACTTTGTTGTCCTTAAGACATTTTTCCACAACTTTGGAAGTATGCTTGGGGTCATTGTCCATTTGGAAGACCCGTTTGCGACCAAGCTTTAACTTCCTGACTGATGTTGCTTCAATATATCCACATAATTGTCCTCCCTCATGATGCCATCTATTTTCTGAAGTGCACCAGTCCCTCCTGCAGCAAAGCACCCCCACAACATGATGCTGCCACCCCGTGCTTCCCCCTTTTTCCTCCAAACATAACAATGATTATTATGACCAAACAGTTCTATTTTTGTTTCATCAGACCAGATGACATTTCTTCAAAAAGTACGATCTTTGTCCCCATGTGCAGTTGCAAACTGTAGTCTGGCTTTTTTTAATGGCGGTTTTGGAGCAGTGGCTTCGTCCTTGCTGAGAGGACTTTCAGGTTATGTCGATAAAGGACTCGTTTTACGGTGGCTATAGATACTTTTGTACCTGTTTCCTCCAGCATCTTCACAAAGTCCTTTGATGTTGTTCTGGGATTAATTTGCACTTTTCGCACAAAAGTAAATTAATCTCTAGGAGACAGAACGCATATCCTTCCTGAGCGGTATGACGGCTGTGTGGTCCCATGGTGTTTATACTTGCGCACTATTATTTGTACAGATGAACATGGGGCATTCAGGCGTTTGGAAATTGCTCCCAAGGATGAACCAGACTTGTGGAGGTCTACAAAAAAAGATTATGGGGTCTTGGCTGATTTCTTTTGATTTTCTCATGATGTCAAGCAAATAGGCACTGAGTTTAAAGGTAGGCCTTGAAATACATCCACAGGTACACCACCAATTGACTCAACTGATGTCAATTAGCCTATCAGAATCGAAAGCCATGACATATTTTTCGGGAATTTTCCAAACTGTTTAAAGGCACAGTCAACTTAGTGTATGTAAACTTCTGACCCATTGGAATTGCAATGCAGAGAATTATAAGTGAAATAATGTCTGTAAACAATTGTTGGAAAAATTACTTGTGTCATGCACAAAGTAGATGTCCTAACCAACTTGCCAAAACTGTAGTTTGTTAACAAAAAAATTGTGGATGTCACGACTTCCGCCGAAGTTGGCTCCGCTGCCTGTTCGGGCGGTGCTCGGCGGTCGTTGTCACCGTCCTTCCAGCCGCTACCGATCCCTTTTTCGTTTGTCTGTTGATTTTGTCTTATTAGTTTCACCTGTGTGTATTTTAGTTTAATTAGCTTCCCTATGTGTAGTAGGTTGTCCCGCCCTTGTTTTGTGCGGGATTGGTTTTTGTTACTCTGTTGTATTTGGTTTTCATGTGTGTATTCTCCGGACTGTTTGGTCCTGTGTTTGGGCTGGTCTGTTCTATGCGCCCTGTATGTTGGCGTAACCGTTTTTTGGCCGGAGAATAAATCACGATATACTGAACCCTGCTCTCTGCGCCTGATTCCAACCCACCACTCCTAGTATCCCGTGACAGTGGAGTGGTTGAAAAATGAGTTTTAAGGACTCCAACGTAAGTGCATGTAAACTTCCAACTTCAACTGTATGTAAGACCGCTGTTCATCGACTACAGTTCAGCCTTCAATACCATAGTGCCCTCCAAGCTCATCACTAAGCTCGGGGCCCAGAGTCTGAACCCTGTCATGGTAATTTCCTGTATTACTAAGTGAAAGGAGAGTTTACAAATCACACACAAGTCAGAGTTATACTTTAAACTTAATATTTTAATAATATGAGCTTCACCATATCCCTTTGATTCTCAGATCAATTCAGTGTCTATAAATGAATTCTGAGTGTCAACATAATGGCAACTGAGATCTTTTATAGCAAAGATCCACCCCTCTCAATTTACAATGACGAACCACAGGTCTTAGGAAAACTGCACAAAGGAAGGCTTTTACTTGAGAGAGGAGTATCCCATAGCCAGACAGCATTAGCTATAAATCATTGTTCAGTTTGCTCTCTAAGACAAGGTTCTACTTCTCGTTCTTGGTACTTCATATTACCAAAACAATTACCTCATCCAATTGCATATATCAATTGTCAATTCTATATACTCCCATCTCAAATACAACCCACCCCTGGACAAGCTCCCTGAGAGGAGTGAGCCTCTAGGTCATATACTATGAAAGACAAGTTTCGACATCAGAGGGGACTTTCAATGGTTCCAGACACTGCCATACTCCTCCCCCCAAAGGGAAAGTAGGGAGTGACTGGTGTACAGACATTGTGGAGCCCTTCACATGGTTTAACAGATACCCTCACATATGAAGACAATCCTGACCTCTCCCCTCTCTGGGCCCCAAGTGACTTTTCCCACATAAGCATATTTATGAAAGTTGATAAAATATCTTATTTATCAATGTTACCTAACTAAATTCTGATTCTGCTATGACAACCCCACCCTGTGCAACTGGGTCCTGGATTTCCTGACCATCCCCAGGTGGTGAAGGTGGGCAACAAAACCTCTGCTACGCTGATTCTTAACATGGGGGCCCCACAAGGATGTGTGCTCATCCCCCTCCTGTACTCCCTGTTTACCCATGACTGTGTGGCCACACACAAGTCTCCAACAAAATCATCACATTTGGAGATGACATAACAGTGGAAGGTCTGATTACCAACAACAATGAGACAGCCTACAGGGAAGAGGTGAGGGCCCTGATGGAGTGGTGCCAGGAAAATAACCTCTCCCTCAACAAAACAAAGGAGCTGGTCATGGACTTCAGGAGACAGCAGAGGGAGCACACCCCCATCCACATCGATGGGGTTGCAGTGGAGAGGGTGAAAAGCTTCAAGTTTCTCGGTATGCACATCACTGACAACCTAAAATGGTCCATCCACATAGTCAGTGTGGTGAAAAAGGTGCAACATTTTACATTTACATTTTTGTCATTTAGTAGACGTTCTTATCCAGAGCTACTTACAGTTAGTGCTTTCATCTTAAGATAGCTAGGTGGGACAACCATATACCACATGTCACAGTAAATACATTTTTCTTCAATAAATTAGCTATCAGTAAAGTCAGAGCTGTTAAGGGTGGGGAGTAGTCAAGTGTGATTGTTAGTTCACAAAAGGCTATTTTTAATCATTTTCTATTGGGGGGGTTGGGGTTAGGAGGTGGCGCGAGGGGGGAGCTGTGGGATTATTTAATATACTCTTTGAGGAGGTAGGGTTTCAGAAGTTTTCTGAAGAAGGGAAGGGACTCTGCTGCCCTAGTTTAAGGGGGAAGCGGGTTCCACCATTGGGGTGCCAGGACAGAGAAGAGTTTGGCCTGCACTGAGCGGAAGGGCCAAGAGACCAGAGGTGGCAGAACGGAGTGCTCTGGTTGGGGTGTAGGGTTTGAGTATAGCCTGAAGGTAGAGAAGGGCAGTTCATCTTGCTGCTCCGTAAGGAAGTACCATGGTCTTGTAGTGGATGCGAGCTTCAACTGAGAGTCAGTGGAGTGTGCGGAGGAGCGGGATGACATGGGAAGACTTGGGAAGGTTGAATACCAAGCAGGCTGCAGCGTTCTGCATAAGTTGCAGGGGTTTAATGGCACAAGCGGGAAGCCCAGCCAACAGCGAGTCGCAGTAGTCCAGACGGGAGATGACATGTACCTGGAATAGGACTTGCGCTGCTTCAAGGTGAGGTAGGGTCCTACTCTATGGATGTTGTGGAGCATGAACCTGCAGGAGCGAGTCACTGCTTTGATGTTTGCAGAGAACGACTGAGTGTTGTCCAGGGTTATGCCGAGGTTCTTTGCACTCTAGGAGGGGGACACCATGGAGTTTCAACCCGTGATGGAGATGTCTTGGAGTAGGCAGGCCTTCCCCGGGAGGAAGGGCAGCTCCGTCTTGTTGAGGTTGAGCTTGACGTCAGTGGAGGCTGCTGGGGGGGATGGCTCATTATAATGGCTGGAATGGAGTGATTCACTCTATTCCGGACATTATTATTATAAAAAATAAAAATAAAAATGTAACCTTTATTTAACCAGTTAAGAACAAATTCTTATTTTCAAATTATTATGAGCCATCCTCCCCTTAAGCAGCCTCAACTGCTTGAGGTGGTGAGCCATCATCCAAGCTGAGCTATCTGCTAGGCACGCAGAGATGCGTGTCACCACTTGGGTGTCAGAAGTGGGGAAAGAGAAAAGTAGTTGACTGTCATCCTCATAGCAATGATAGGAGAGACCATGTGAGGATATGACGGAGCCGAGTGACTTGGTATATAGAGAGAAGTGGAGAGAGCCTAGATCTGTGCCCTAGGGGACGCCAGAAGTGGAGAGTATGTGGTGCACACAGATCTTCTCCATGTCACCTGGTAGGAGCGGCCTGCCAGGTTGGATGCAATCCAAGAGTGTGCAGAGAGGGTGGAGAGGAGGATCTGATGGTTCACTGTGTCGAAAGCAGCAGATAGATCTAGGACGATAAGAACTTCAACCTTTTTTCAACCTTAGGAGGGTGAATAAATTTGGCTTGGCCCCTGATATCCTCACAAACTTCTACAGATGCACCATTAAGCACCTAGGGTTTCTTCTGGACAGGGCCTAAATATACTGTCCTAATAAGCACATTACCTAGAGCAGCTTTCCCAAACCAGGGGTTGGGAGGGACCACATGTGGTGTTGCCTGATTTGAAAATTGGGTTGCAAGAGAAACAAACGAAAACAAAAATTGTGCTTGTTATGTTAGTAGCATTGGGTAGCCGCTAGATGCAGTTGTAATAAACAGAGTGGTTTCTGTTTTCTTCCTACAGATCTGGCTCTATCTTTTGAACGTTAAATCTACAACCTATTATGACCCCATCACTGAAAGAGAAGCCTCTCATGAACATGTATGTTTCCCTCGACAATGCCCATGAGCTGCGCAGGACTCATTAGAAAAGGCGTTCAATCAGACTGGGGGGAAAGAACATCATCAATGATGATGCAAGGCTAACGTTACTTCTCCTTTGCTAGCTAGCTAACACACATTCACATCAAGCAGCTGAAATGAGAGCAAACTATTTACATTTTCATTTTTTTAACCTTCATTTCTATTAGCAATTCTTTGGATATAGCCTTTATAATGACCCTGATGAATGAATTTTCCTGAATCAGAGAAGCTGTCAATCTTGCCACTTTCGCATGGCATGATGGAGATCGCAAAACAATACAAAAAATGCAAAATGTTGCACGAGTCGGATAGGCACACAAGGCTTATATTAACCTGAGCAACAAAAAAAAGTCAGGGATTTTTTTACGTTTTCCTGTTGAAAGTGATATCCCAAGTATAAATACAGTAAAGTACACACACTAAAGGGTAATAAAATATGTTCTGAGCAAACTAGTGATTTTTAGACAACTACAAACTTCAAGGAGTTGGTTTGATGAGAAGTCATGATGTCATCGGCCTCCTCCCTTGCTCGAGGAGCAATAAAAAAACAAAAAAGAAACCCCTCCCACTTGTACTATGTCATGACTTACCTAGACCACCTACTAAGATGTGCCTTTTGTTGAGTTAATCAGATGTTAAATGAGGTGAAAAATAGACTGGAGTGCCACTTGTACCCCAGCTGTATTAAACCAAATGCTAGGCAAGAAGCATGGGGAAATAATATCGAGGCGCTTTTTCCAGGGGAGATTAAATTTATGAATGCCTGGCTCAGCTGCAGGACAGTGGAAGCACATTGAAACTTCAAATATAATTATGGCATCATGGCGTTTTGCCTTAAATTACCGTAAATAACTCATAACTCAAGCCTCCCGTTTTATAAAGTAGACTAATAGGGCACACTGCAATGTTGTAAAACATACTACAATATGCCATGATTATTAAAATACAATCAGTGTATCATGTTTTCTCTCAGCTTTCGACACTTAGGACTTCATTGACCCGGCTACCCCTTGAAATGCCACTTATTGACCAACAGTAGTAAGCCTAATGTCTAGGCCTACGCCTCGTTGACGTCTTGCGCAGTCAGCACTTCTGACCCATATAAATCCCCACCGCAACAAAATCTGTCCTTCCTCTGCCACGACGTAGAGACAGCAACTCCGTCCATCCCCCATCTAATAAAGAAAGCCAACCGCCAAAATGACTACGGCACAACCCATATTTTCCAAGGGAGAAGACTGCAAAGCTGGCTGGCACGAGGCTGGTGCTGGTTACAATGAGACCGACACTCATCTCGAGATTTTGGGCAAGCCCGTTATGGAACGTTGGGAGACTCCGTACATGCACTCGCTGGCAATTGTAGCCTCCTCAAAAGGTACAACACACAATGTGCAAGCTAGTGGGCCATATGAACGCATAGGGACGACAAGACGGTGTGGATTTTGGTACTCTGATGTAGTTCCATAATAACATTTGACCTGTAATTCATTTTCCTTACAAATGTGTAAAACAAATAGACCGTAAGGGACAGCCTATTTGCCTATAACCTAATCAATGGCTACAATTCATTCAGCGCTGCAGGTTAATCAATACAGACGATTACAATCAATCAGCAGACGTTAGGAAACGTTCATGAAACCAATGCGTTTACAGTTTATATGCGACGTTCCTCTCAATGCACGTTATGTTTAAAAGCATGGCGGAGTTGGATATAATGGCTTGTGGTTGCAGCAGGTGTTACTCTACCAATTGAACCGTGCCAAATGCGCACTTGCTGGGGAGTGTCAATAATTTATTACCGCATACCATTCAAGAAGTTTCATGATTATCACTGATACTTTAAAAATATATATACATTAGGCTACGTTAAAGTTGCGTAAACGTTTAGAGTTGTTTGCGCACTCACGTCACCATAGCGCCCATCTTGCTGCATGGAGGAATGTGGTCCAATGAGAACAGTTGTTTGGTTCCAAATACAATATGACCAGTTATAGTAAATAGTGTATGTTTGTCTTTATATTGCTTTGGCAATGTCTGTTGGAAAATACACATCTTTGGTGGAAATTTGCCAGTTTATAACAGCGTAGTAGCCTAAAGGGTGATGGCAAAACAAAATGGTATTTTTCTAATCTATTTTTACTCATTACTGAAAGACTACTCTGTGGAACTCCTTCAAGTGGCCACAGGCCATCTATCAGGTGACATTTCCCCCAAACATTCATTTGAGAACCCTTAAATAACAAACAAAAATTGTGCATTATTAGTTTTGCTTTTCGTGAAAGGTGCCACAGCACTGGGATAAAGGTAGAAAAGTTGAAAACACTTCAATACAGGTAGATACTTAAACACAAATTGAGATGCTTGTTCTGCTTTGTCCCACAGGTGGACGGGTTCTGGAGATTGGGTTTGGCATGGCCATCGCCGCAACTAAAGTCGAGTCCTTCCCCATCGAGGAGCACTGGATCATTGAGTGCAATGATGGAGTGTTCGCAAGATTGCAGGAGTGGGCCAAGGCTCAGCCACATAAAGTGAGACAAATCTTCAACTTCACATTAGGTTCTATTCAGACTTTTTCTTCCTTTTTAATGTGAATGAAATTAACCTAAATTCTTCTCCACTCACAGATTGTGCCCCTCAAAGGACTGTGGGAGGAGGTAGTGGGCGGCCTGCCTGACAACCACTTTGATGGTAAGTTTCAAAATGCATTCTATTGGCATATCCATTATTGAATATTTTATATTCTTCAGTGAGTAAATTGCTTTAGATATGCATGTATGTGTAATTGTAATTATGCCTCTTCTATCAAAGGCATTCTGTACGACACATACCCTCTGTCTGAAGACACATGGCACACTCATCAGTTTGACTTCATCAAGGTAAGTAACACTTCGATGACCAAGGCTGCACATTATGAACACATCAGCAAAAGCACAGGAACCAACAGAGGAGTGGGATTTCCCCCTGTAATAAAGACTACAAAACACACAAATGTTTGGTATCATATGATGATATAGCTGTATCCAACGCAAACATATGGCAGACGTTTACAGACATGAATCCAAATAGAATAAGATATTTCTTAATGGAATCTGATCCCTATCACTTGAAACAAACATTGCCTATCGTTCCACAATGACGTGCTAACGTTTCCATTAATAGTGCAATTGTTGAATTGTGTCTCAATAGGGCCATGCCCACAGGCTGCTGAAGCCAGGTGGCGTTCTCACCTACTGTAACCTGACCTCCTGGGGTGAACTTCTCAAGACCAAATATGACAACATCGACAACATGTTCCAGGTGAGCCGCCTTTCAGCCAGTCAATGATCAACACCTAATCTCTCTCTGAGGTGCATGGGTAGGCTACACATGTTCCTTCTCGGGCTCGACACATTTCATTTCTTTGCACGCATTCTGCCCTTCTGCCAGATGGTACTTACAGGTATATCACGGATAGTTACTGCGGTATTACATGTCATTTCACGTGTGGCCCTCAATATTGTTTGGTTTGATGTTCATTCAACCATTAACCCATTAGTTTAATGTACAGTGACTATGTCTCTGTTGCACTCTGCTTATTTGGTATGTCTGTAGCTACAGTACTAACTGATTTTCCTGTTGCATGTTTCCACCATTTTTTTTTCACAGTACTTCAAAGTCGACACTTGATCACAAATGTTCTATAGTTTTATTTCAAAACTATGAAAATCAAATTCACAACTCGATTGATTCCACTCCTGTGTGGGGTGAAGTGATTACTTAGACAAACTAAACCAATTACTGTATATCTACTAATACCATTTTTATTGCACTTGGTCCTGGCACTGTTAGAAAATCTGTCCTCAATTACCTTTCTTGGCTAAACAAAGGTTAATGATAAATTGTATCTGAACTGCAACTGCGTAACCCTTTAAACTCACAGACCCTATCATCCTGTATACTGGTTGAAAATTGCAGATTTGGTCACTGATAAGTGCCTCAATTGTAACTTAGTGGCTGTACAGCAACCTACTGTACCATATATGACGTCAGAGTTCAGGCTCTTCAATTTACAGCGCTTTATGGGATTCACCTGACAGCCGTTCTAAGCATGTGTACCACACACACACAAAAAGATGCCCACATTTGTTGTTGTCTGAGTGAGGGGAATGCTGTAAATCGAAAGATCTGAAAGATGAGACGTTGAGGACTATAATAAATACCGCTTTGATGTCATACAAGCAAACCACACACCTACATTACGTCCAAATGTGCACTTCACCTTTCCATGTTTGGAAACTCGTGTCATTTTAAAGTAGAAACATTTATGATCGATATGTTTGATGTAAAGTTACAAAGATGTGTCATACCCTGGGTTGTCCTGAACAGAATGAACCTGTGTCGTATTGTGAAGAAAATGTGCCGAGAACATGCACCCATGACTCCATTCTACGCGCACCAAATTTATTTTCTGTTTGTCTTAAGTGCCTTGTGAAAGCCTAACACTGTAAGATCGTATTTTATAACTTCGCTAGTCATGTTGGCAATTGAATAAGCCTTCTAATGATGCTCACCTGACCCAGATTGCGATTTGTAATGAAATGTTCCTGGATTGTGTAAACAGTAATTGTGTGATTTTTGGGGACGCAGGGCTGTGTTCAAAACAACTACAAGTATTCTAGCTTCAGTTCCTCAATGGCAAAGCTAGGAGAGCTCAAACAAGCATCTTGTTGTTGAAGGCTCATTCCATGAGTCATAAAAGTGCATTGATTACTTAGGAATTGTGCAGTTTGGACAAGTGTCCACTTGGAGACACCAGTTAGACCTCTCACTCATACACTTGTAAGATTTGTTTTTGTTATGTTGCAGCTACCCCAAAATTTCATGAATATTCTTATGTTACTGATTGTATCCAGAGTGTTTTCAGATTTCGTTGACAAACGCTGCGAAAAGTACAGTAAATGTAAAATGCATATAAAATCAACAGTTTGTTTGGATTCAGTCGTGTCAGGTGAACTGTTGTCTGATCATTTCCCCATAATCTCCAGTGTTCTCTTTTAATTGCTACCATGGTCATGCGTATGCTTTTTATGTTTCTTCTGATAGAAACATTTCAATTTGGCACTATTCACATAGGCCAATTTCCACAAGTGTAAAGGGTTAAATGGCCCCATAATGTGTGATGCAGGTCCACAATACAGACCAGATCTTTGTGTTAATGATTTTCAGGAGACCCAGATGCCTCAACTGCTTGAGGCTGGCTTCAAGAAGGAGATGATTAGCACCACAACCATGGATATTGTCCCCCCAAGCGAATGCAAATACTATGCCTTCCGCAAGATGATTACTCCCACCATTCTGAAAGAGTGAAATGGCTTGGTGCCACTGCAATGTCATGCCTTCTCAAGTGCCTGTATTTTAAAAAGCCACATTAGTTTACTGTCAAATCCACAAGCACTCAGGGATGTTCATCTTTCAATAAACCAATTTAAATCACGTCAACTCTATTTTTTTCTGTCAAAATGAATTTGTTTGGGTATTACCTCTTTAACAATTGTGCATCTCTTGCAATTTGTCACAGAATGCATTACATTTAACTATATTGCAACGTCAACAAGCATTTTACATACCACACAGGCAGCCCAATTCTGATCTTTTGTCCAATTATTAGTGCTGAGAGATTAACCAACTAACTGACCGATCATTTGAATTCCATTTAGTTTTGGGGTTTTCCTGTGAGCTCGATGTGCAGTTTCTCTAGAGCTAAATCAGATCAAACCTGAATTGTGCGATGTAGCTGGGAGTTGTATTTAGTTTGTTTTTCCCCACAAAAGGGGTTACTTATGGACAAATACTCAATAACCCCCCCCCCAGACGATCCCGCATGTGAAGAAGCCAGATGTGGAGGTCCTGGACTGGTGTGGTTAAACATGGTCTGCGATTGTGAGGCCAGTTGGATATACTGCCAAATTCTCTAAAACATTGAAGGCGGTTAATGGTAGAAATTAACACATTTTCTGCCAACAGCGCTGTTGGATATTCCTGCAGTCAGCATGCCAATTGCACGCTCCCTCAAAACTTACAATATCTGTGGCATTGTGTTGTGTCAAAACTGCACATTTTAAAGTGGCCCTTTTATTGTCCCGAGCACAAGGCGCACCTGTGTAATGATCATACTGTTTAATCTGTTTCTTGATATTCCACACCTGTCAGGTGGATGGATTATTTTGGAAAAGGAGAAATGCTCATTAACTGGGGTGTAAACAAACTTGTGCACAACATTTATTTGAGAGAAGCTTTTTGTACGTATGGAACATTTCTGGGATCTTTTATTTCAGCTCATGAAACATGGGACCAACACTGAGTTGCTTCGGTTGCCCGAATGCCTACTTGTCTGGTCTGTGTTGAGCAGACACGGAGAGAACACAGTTGCTGGTCAAGGCACAGTATCTCACCCTGAAAATACATTATCTAAGTGATTGATAGTTGGTGATAAGCAGTCATAAAAGTATGCCTTGTTTACTTTGAACTACTAAAATTGTGATTTTGTCAGACAGCAGCTCTACAGAGATGAGATGACTTGGAACAAAATAATCAAATCAAACTAATGTAATATACACAAGTTAAATATTTTAAAGGATACTTAAAAATGATAAGTCCTATGATGGTAGTAACTGCCCATTACTGCTTATCTTAATTGTTTTATTCTGTGTTACAAGTGTCGCAGCGGTTTAAGGCACTGCATCTCTGTACAAGAGGTGTCACTACAATCCCTGGTTCGAATCCAGGCTGTATCACATCTGGCCGTGATTGGAAGTCCCATAAGGCGGCACACAATTGGCCCAGCGTCATCCAGGTTTGGGCGTCATTGTAAATAAGAATGTTCTTAACCGACTTGCCTAGTTAAATTAAGGTTCAATTTTTTACAGTATTCAGAAAAATTTCCCCCCCAAAAAAATCAACAAACCTTGATTTCTTTTATAATCGAACAGACCTCAAAAAGCAATAATTGGTATTTTGACCAATCAGATCAGTTCCTTTGCCAACTAATTGGGCAAAAGATCAGAATTGGGCTGCCTGTTTAAACAGCTTTCAATTTGCCATTTGAATGAATATAAATCAAAATTGCACTCTCTTTTGACAAGAAAACAATTATTTCGAGGGGCTGGGTGGGACAAGCTGCAGAATAAGTCCCTTAAGTATAGAGAGTTACTTTTTATCTAGAGAAGTTGTTAATCATTAATGGATAAGTTGTTGTGGCACATTGCCTCACTTATTGGCCCTGGTTATAGATGTTATTTGTAGCTTACACCCCAATCATGAAGTGTTTTTTAAATAGAGGTCCTCGGGATATTAGACAACCTTCAGATCTCACAAGAATTCAACTGAATCCATAAATATTTACCATGGGGTCATAAATCCTTGAGCCTGGTAAATGAGATGAGTTACTGAAAATGAGATTTGTCAAATATCAACTTAAATTGATGGAGCATGCATTTCTTGCACAATAAGCACAAGAGGGCAACAATTCAACATTTTATGTAGATTGGATGTAATTCATCGTGCCAAATCACACAAGAGGAGCTTTTTTGTGCCAACATTAAATGGTGTAGACCTATCAACTTTCCCATAAAATATTAATAGCTCCACCCTGCTTCCTGATAGGCTAGGTGGAATTGTATCCCTATTGCTACCTACCAATCGTCTAAGATGTGCATACAGGGTTAATTTGGGATTGGGTGTTGCTGAGTAGAACCAAAGACGGGCCCTGTGACAATACTTTGAGGTTGTATCCAACCTCATTCCTTGAAGTAAACACTGATCTGACATGACAATTGGTGAAAGCAATATCAAAGAAAGCTTGCTTACGCCAATTCAATGTCAGAACAGTGATTACTTCAAGGAAGAAAGGAAACATTGAGTATTCAAACAGGAACTATTTGGTTGAACCAGAGACAAAGGAAGAAAATATCTAAACTCTGTAGAACTATTGTGTGTACCAAGTGCACCATCTACTGACTGAAGTACAAATTCTTCAGATAAAGTATACCAACACATTACAAAAAGGTAAGAATAGACCACAAAAGAAAGCAAAATACCTGATGTGACTTTATCTAAATAGTGATGACCATAGAAATTTTGTTTAAAATGTTCAGTTAAAATTATTCTATTGCTGAGAGAAAATTGGAAATCGATAAATGTCAGTATCAGAATCTGCCAGTATCAGAACCTGTGCAGGGCCAAGAACAACAACAGTTAAACTAACGACAAGAAATGAATTTAATTGTTTATACAGAGAAGAGGAGCCAGAGAATACCCAGAGTGACTCCTGAGGATATTGCCTACCGGTTTACTGGGTGGCCAGACCACCCATTAAATACAACATTTACAAACAGCCAGAGAGAGAATTTCACTTGCGATACCAAATCCTCATTTTCTTCTCTCTCTTTATTTTCTTCTGCAACTGGAGCGTCCCGTAGAGAAGGGCCTCTGCTGTGGGAGGGCAGCCTACAAGAGGACAAGTAAACAATCAATTTGAGTCAAATGTTTTCTATAAAAAGCAAATAAAATCTTCAAAAGAGCTATTGTTGTGATTTGTTTCTTTTCCACATTGCTGTACATATATCCGGGACAAAACGTATGATTTGTTTCATAATTTAAAAAAAAAAAAGAGATACCTGGAACGTATATGTCCACTGGTACGATGCGGTCACACCCTCTGACCACTGCGTAAGAGTAGTGGTAGTAGCCACCCCCATTGGCGCAGCTGAAGGACAGAGTAATAAGATAAGTGGCTCAACTAACAGTTAAATATGAAATGCAAGATGAATATGTCAACCAACACTGTAAAAGTACTGTGTAATGGTAAATCTTGGTGTGGGGAAATAAATCACAAATCAGTAGAAGCAGATAACTTAAGGGAGGTTGTGTTAAACAAATCAGGTGTTATTAAATGGAAAAAGTTCAGGCGATCATGAGATCCATTTCAAACTAGATAACCACTAAAATGTTTGTTTAAATCTAATAATATTACGACAATACTTTACCTTCCCATGGAAATTACATATCTTGGTTCAGGCATCTGGTCATAAACCTAGGGGAAATAATGAACATCATGGTGAATTCATACACTCAAAAGCAAATACAGAACTCCTTTCTCCAAAGAAACATGTCCTTCAGTCAAACACCTTGCGCAAAGCGGGGGCCATCTTGTTGGTCAGGGTGCCTGCCACAATCATGACGTCGGCCTGTCTGGGGCTGGCCCTGAACACCACTCCGAACCGGTCCATGTCATAACGAGGAGCCGCCATGTGCATCATCTCCACCGCACAGCACGCCAGTCCAAACGTCATGGGCCATAGGGAGCTCTAACGTAGAAACACAAAGACAGATTGCTTTGTAGACTTATCAGTCCAATCTGAACAAAGATCACTGAGTCAGTCAATGCTTTCCTTTATTCATCTCTGGTGAAAAGAAAAGTGAGATATGGCTGGCCCCCACCTCTTGGGCAAAACATTTTAGTGGCCCTCCCTCTCGATGGCAGAGAATTAAAAAAATTGCAAGTTGTTTCAAAGCTAATTTCCTGCAATTCTACACATTTTGCCATGACTTACGCCATGTTAACGTGATATCGCCATGTTAACGTGATATCTGAGTGAGAGTGACTAACAAAATCAATCAAATAAAATAACATTTTATTGGTCACATACACATGGTTAGCAGATGTTATTGCAAGTGTAGCGAAATGCTTGTGCTTCTAGTTCCGTTTTCCTGTTAAGTTCACGCCACTCTGATATCTAATAGATCTTCCCGGTTGTATGTAATAACACCTAAGATTTTCTGGGCTAACAAATAATAAAAAAAATAAAAAAATACTGCGAAGTTCCTAAGGACTAGAAGCAAAGCAGCCTTCTCTGTCAGCACCATTTTGTAAAATGTGGGTCAGGACCCGTGGGCATGTGCCCGGTCGGTATTCTTACCAATCTAAAAAGTCTTATCTGACATGTCTAATTGAGTAACTGTCACTGATTAACAAAATAAAAACTTCTCACACACAATCAAACGTAGAAATTGCACCTTGTGTATTCTACTTATCTGACTCAACAGTAAGTTGAGACCTGACTGAGTGCTAAAAAAAGAAAAAGAAAAAAAGCTTAAGGCTGGATTAGAGGAATGCCTGTGATCATACGGTGCTGCCCTGTATAGTTAGTTTAATAATTTTGACAGTTGTTTGACTGGCAGCCAGTCAGCCACAGAATAGAACATGTCACAAAGGAGTTTTAGATGGAGGGGTGTACTTCTTGATTTTCTTATTGAAAGATTGACACAAACATTCAAAATGGACCATATGCCACTGAAGAACAGAGTACTTGCGGTGTGACATTGACTTACCCTGCGTGCCCAATTCACCAGATCATCCAGCTTAGTGATAACATACTCTCCCTTGCTGCTTGTTACTGCAGCTGGCTTGGCAGCAGCCACCGCTGTGCTTTTCTCTCTGACTGAAACCACACTGGAAGAAAAGGAAGTAATATGAAGTACTCAAACAAATATTTTGACAAATTGAGACGTTTACAGGACCTCCCTTACCATGTAGCATTGCCACTTTTAGCAATGTGGTGTAGCGACGGGCACGTTTGTATCGCAAATACTGAAATAGATCTGTGTGGTAGAAAAAAAATTAGGTAATACGACCTTACAATACAACAGACTGACCATCAAGACAAACTAAATGGTATTAACAATACACAAATTACACTACTTTAAGGATTTAATAAATAGAGCAAACATTTCATACGGTTACAGGTGATTTCAAAACAGAAATAACCTGTTACTAACTATAGTAAATCCTAGGCCTGTCTTAGTTTAATCACCTTAAATGCGTAATTTGCCTAACGTTATGCTTACCTTGATGAAAAGGTACCAAACGCGGCGAGGCGAGGAACTGCACAGGAAAGACAAAAAAAACAACAGATGTCAACAAATGTATCTATAGGTTGTATTTAGATAACGTAAAGGTTACTTGGCTATAGCAAAGGCAGTGCTCTTTCTTGGGTGATATAATAAGCTGACTGACGTTTGTGTATTTAACTAGGCAAGTCAGTTAAGAACAAATTCCTATTTACAATGGCGGCCTACACCGGCCAAACCCGGACGACGCTGGGCCAATTGTGCAACGCCTTATGGGACTCCCAATCACGGCCGGTTGTGATACAGCCTGGATTTGAACCAGGGTGTCTGTAGTGACGCCTCTAGCACTGAGACGCAGTGCCTTAGACCCCTGCGCCTCTCGGGAGCCCCTAACTAACATTACTTAGCTAGCTAGCTAGCACTATGAGCCATTGCTCTTATGTAAAACAGGGACATGTATTGGTCTTACTAGATTTACCACTGAGACGTTATTAACCATGCACAATGTCTGAGAAACTTCACGCGTGCTAGCTAACTAACTACACGAACAAACAGCATTTGCTAACAAGCATATAGTTGTTTCCGATTAAGCCAGGGATTCTGGAGTGCTAGCAGCTAACTAGCTTGCAAGGTCAGGGAATACAAACAGTTGTGATAACAAAAAAATGTCACGAACAACCAATATAATAAATGAATCGGAAACGATACAAAAGTGTAATATTTGTGAGATAAATTAGTTAGATATGTTCCAGTAACTCGCTTTACGTTTTAACCAAAACATCACTCACCCACCAACGCCGCCATCATAAGCAAATATAATAGCTAGGACTTCCGGTGACTATGCTTACACGATAGAACCATTTGGGGCGCTCTCTTCCATATTTATTTATTGACAGGACTACAAAAATGTCTGTATATTAGTAAAACGTAGGCCTATTGATTGGTCTGAACTTTCGAAGTGAATTGCTCAAAGTAAAAACCAAAGGTGTAGAAAATAATGTCACATTAGTCAGTGGATCCATGGGGTAAGAAGTAGATCAGAACAGATCCAGGATCAGTTTACACAACCCAAATCATAGCCCATTTACAACGCAAAACTGACTTCATAATGCGATAATTGGGCGCCAATCTGTGGCGGGAATATTTATTGATCATGCGCATGGAGGCCTGTTCGAATGTCAAACAACAACCGTTAGTGATACAACTTGTCAAAATCACTTAGTCATGTTGGAGACATGAGAGTTCTCCAAATGAAAGGGTTGTTTCCTCAAGACCAAAAATAAATCAGCTGAACAGTTAAAAAAAGAAGCCAGCATGAGGTACCTGTACGTTAGTTGCTCTTTGTGTATGGTGTGCACAATTTACGCAGAGGTCATCTACACCAACAGTTGGGCTCTATATTTAAGTGGCACTCCTGAACAAATTAACAAGATTGCAAAGAAACATGGTTTCCATATCTTGGGAAAGGTAAAACAATTATGTTAATGTTAGTTCACAGTTTATTTATGCAATATAATGATTTGTATTTTTTTATAGGTAGATCTTTTGGCATAGTATGACTTGCGAGTAGGATCTCATTTCTTCTGGCATATTATATTTGTAGATATTTCCAGATGGCAACTATTACCATATGGAGCAACGAGAGGTGGCAAAACAATCATTGCAGGCACACTATTTGCATAATCTTCGACTGAAAATGGACCCTGAGGTGAAAAGGCAATAGATCTGTAAAACACTTTCTAAAATTGGCTGTGATAACCAGTCCCAGTATTGCTCTTATTGTGATGAGTGTAATAATCTACCTGTTTCTCAGGTGCTTTGGTTTGCACAGCAATCTGGAAGGAGTAGAAATAGAAGACACTCTTTCACAGTACCCACTGATCCATTTTTCAATCAGCAGTGGTACCTGGTACATGTCAACATTATTCTTTCATTTTTGTTTGAAGTTTATTTCCATAAGAAGCTCTTTAGATTTTTATTCTGCTGTTTGAGGGTTTTCTGCCTTGAGTGAAAACATATGGTAAACCTGTTTTGAAAAAAATTAATTGTAACTGTTGGCTTCTGCTTTTCCAGAGTGAGGCCTTTAATCAGAATGTGGTGGCCGCCTGGGCTCGAGGCTACACAGGCAAAGGGGTAGTGGTGTCCATCTTAGACGATGGCCTAGAGACAAGCCACCCGGACCTTGCTGAAAATTATGTGAGCTATCGAGATGATTATTGTTGTAGGGGCATATTATTGCCTTTTGTTAATCATGAAGACAAATGGTCCATCAGTAGAAAAAAACAACAACATTGCATTGTACCTGTAGGATCCACTGGCTAGCTATGACATGAATGATAATGACCCCAACCCAGAGACTCAATATTCTCTGACCAGACCAAAGAGGTAATTTGGCTGTGATGTTATTAAGATTTTACTACTACAAGACATTACATCATATAACATGTATGATCTGCACTATATGATGACATTCTGCATTGATGAACCCCTTTTGTCCTCTACTCCATAGGCATGGAACACGGTGTGCTGGGGTGGTGGCGGCGGTGGCAAATAATGGGGTGTGTGGGGTTGGAGTGGCACATCAGGCCAAGATTGGAGGCAAGTATTAACTATACATTAAATAATTATCTCTGTTAATAGTATATAAAACAATATGGTAATTATCCTGCTTTAATTTCCACCCTGGCTTTTGCTCTGTTCTGTCCAGGAGTTCGGATGCTGGATGGACAAGTGACTGACCTGATAGAAGCCATGTCCTTAAACTTGAATCAGAAGCACATTGACATCTACAGCGCAAGCTGGGGACCTGAAGATTTGGGGAGGAATTTGGAGGGGCCAAACACATTAGCTAAAGAAGCCTTTATCAGAGGCATAAGCAATGTATGATACAACTTGCACTGGTCATCCTAAATGACCTGTTTCATCAGTAGTACCAATCCGTTGGCTGAAGATTCTGGAGGCAAAGTAACTATTGCAGTAAGATCATACAATGAGTATTAAAAAGCAACTTCCATACCTTACAGGGCCGAGGTGGCTTGGGTTCCATTTACGTCTGGGCTTCAGGCAATGGGGGCGCCAGCTTTGACAACTGCAACTGCGATGGCTACACCAACAGCATTTACACGTTGTCTGTTGGAAGTACCACCGAGAAGGGAACTCTGCCCTTCTACAGTGAACCCTGCTCAGCCATTCTAACAACTACCTACAGTGGTGGAAGCTTTCAACACCACAGAATTGTAAGTGTCTTTTTCCCAACTCATACCATGTTATTGTATTCAACATTCATATATACACTGAACAAAAATATAAATGCAACATGCAACAATTTCAAAATTTTACTGAGTTACAGTTCATATAAGGAAATGAGTACATTAAAAAAAGTAGTTAAAAAACTAGGCAAGTCAGTTAAGAACAAATTATTATTTACAATGACTGCCAACCCCGGCCAAACCCGGACGACACTGGGCCAATTGTGCGCCACCCTATCAGACTCCCAATCACGTCCGGTTGTGATACAGCCTGGAATCGAACCAGGGTCTGTAGCACTGATGCTGTGCCTTAGACCACTGCGTCACTCGGGAGCATGGATTTCACATGACTGGGAATACAGCTTTGCAGCTGTTGGTCAGAGATACCTTGAAAAGGTAGGGGCGTGGATCAAAAAATCTGTCAGTATCTGGTGTGACCACCATTTGCCTCACGAAGAGCTACTTTGCATACAAGTTGACCAGGCTGTTGATTGTGCACCTTTGGCAGTGATTACAGCATCAAGTCTTCTTGGGTATGACGCTACAAGCTTGGCACACCTGTATTTGGGGAGTTTCTCCCATTTTTCTCTGCAGATCCTCTCAAGCTCTGTCAGGTTGGATGGGGAGCGTTGCTGCACAGCTATTTTCAGGTCTCTCCAGAGATGTTTGATCGGGTTTAGGTCCAGGCTCTAGCTGGGCCACTCAAGGACATTCAGAGACTTATCCTGAAGCCACTCCTGTGTTGTCTTGACTGTGTGCTTAGGGTCGTTGTCCTGTTGGAAGGTGAACCGTCTGGCCACTCTACCATGAAGGCCTGATTGTGTGCTGCAGAGAAGGTTGTCCTTCTGGAAGGTTCTCCCATCTCCACAGAGGAACTCTAAAGCTCTGTCAGAATGACCATCAGGTTCTTGGTCACCTCCCTGACGAAGGCCCTTCTCCCCTGTTGCTCAGTTTGGCTGGGCGGCCAGCTCTAGGAGTCTTGGTTGTTCCAAACTTCTTCCATTTAAGAATGATGGAGGCCACTGTGTTCTTGGGGACCTTCGATGCTGCAGAATTTTTTTGTACCCTTCCTCAGATCTGTGCCTCGAAACAATCCTGTCTCGGAGCGCACCGGACAATTCTTTTCACCTCATGACCTGGTTTTTGCTCTGACATGCACTGTCAACTGTGGGACCTTATATAGACAGGTGTGTGTGCCTTTCCAAATCATGTCCAATCAATTGAATTTACCCCAGGTGGACTCCAGTCAAGTTGTAAAAACATCTCAAGGATGATCAATGGAAACAGGATGCACCTGAGCTCAATTTCGAGTCTCATAGCAATGGGTCTGAATACTTTTTTATTAATACTTGCAGTTGAAGTCAGAAGTTTACATACACCTTAGCCAAATACATTTAAACTCAGTTTTTGGGACATTTAATCCTAGTAAAAATTCCCTGTCTTAGGTCAATTAGGATCACCACTTTATTTTAAGAATATGAAATGTCAGAATAATAGTAGAGAGAATTATTTATTTCAGCTTTTATTTCTTTCATCACATTCCCAGTGGGTCAGAAGTTTACATACACTCAATTAGTATTTGGTAGCATTGCCTTTATATTGTTTAACTTGGGTCAAACGTTTCAGGTAGCCTTCCACAAGCTTCCCACAATAAGTTGGGTGAATTTCGTCCCATTTCTCCTGACAGAGCTGAAGTCAGGTTTTATAGGCCTCCTTGCTCGCACAAGCTTTTTCAGTTTTGTCCACAAATCTTCTATAGGATTGAGGTCGGGGCTTTGTGAATGCCACTCCAATACCTTGACTTTGTTGTCCTTAAGCCATTTTGCCACAATTTTGGAAGTAAGCTTGATGTCATTGTCCATTTGGAAGACCCATTTGTGTCCAAGTTTTAACTTCCTGATTGGTGTCTTGAGATGTTGCTTCAATATATCCACATAATTGTCCTCCTCATGATGCCATCTATTTTGTGAAGTGCACCAGTCCCTCCTGCAGCAAAGCACCCCCACAACATGATGCTTCCACCCCCGTGCTTCACGGTTGGGATGGTGATCTTTGGCTTGCAAGCCTCCCCCTTTTGCCTCCAAACATAACGATGGTCATTATGGCCAAACAGTTCTATTTTTGTTTCATCAGACCAGCGGATATTTCTCCAAAAAGTACGATCTTTGTCCCCATGTGCAGTTGCAAACTGTAGTCTGACTTTTTAATGGCGGCTTTGGAGCAGTGGCTTCTTCCTTGCTGAGCGGCCTTTCAGGTTATGTCGATATAGGACTCGTTTTACGGTGGCTATAGATACTTTTGTACCTGTTTCCTCCAGCATCTTCACAAAGTCCTTTGCTGTTGTTCTGGGATTAATTTGCACTTTTCGCACAAAAGTAAGTTAATCTCTAGGAGACAGAACGCATCTCCTTCCTGAGCGGTATGACGGCTGCGTGGTCCCATGGAGTTTATACTTGCATACTATTGTTTGTACAGATAAACGTGGTACCTTCAGCCGTTTGGAAATTGCTCCCAAGGATGAACCAGACTTGTGGAGGTCTACAAAAAAAACATCTGAGCTCTTGGCTGATTTATTTTGACTCAGAGACACTGCGTTTGAAGGTAGGCCTTGAAATACATCTACAGGTACACCTCCAATTGACTCAAATTATGTCAATTAGCCTATCAGAATCTTCTAAAGCCATGACATCAATTCTGGAATTTTCCGAGCTGTTTAAAGGCACAGTCAACTTAGTGTATGTAAACTTCTGACCCACTGGAATTGTGATACAGTGAATTAATTATAAGTGAAATAATCTGTCTGTAAACAATTGTTGAAAAAATGACTTGTGTCATGCACAAAGCAGATGTCCTTACCGACTTGCCAAAACTATAGTTTGTTAACAAGAAATTTGTGGAGTGGTTGAAAAACAAGTTTTAATTACTCCAACCTAAGTGTATGTAAACTTCCTACTTAAACTGAAATGTAAATTTGCAAAAATGTCTAAAAACCTGTTTTCACTTTGTCATTGTGGGGTATTGTGTGTAGATTGAGGAATTATTTTTATTTAACCAACTTTAGAATAAGGCTGTAACGTAACAAAATGTGGAAAAAGTCAAGGAATACTTCCCGAAGGCACTGTGCAAATATGCATTTAGAATGACAAAGCATTCTGATAAATCTTTGACTAGTTTAGCTTTAGAATAATCATGCTTAAAAAGTAGTCACATGAATGCAAGAGGTTGCTGAAGATGTGTGGAACTTGAAAGAGGTCAATATTTATCTCTCATTCACCACCTACAGCAACAGTAAGCAGAGCCTCAACAAAATACCTGGATGTTGTTTCCCCTCTAGGTCACCACTGACCTGCATCAGTCCTGCACCTCTGACCATACTGGGACCTCTGCCTCTGCCCCTCTGGCTGCTGGGATTATTGCACTGGCTCTGGAGGCAAAGTAACCACTCCTTTGTCTCTGTGCACCTGTAACTCAATAAACTTATTTGTTGTAAAGGCTTTGAGTCATCGAGAAAGATGATAAAATCCCAACTTCTCCACAGCCCAAGACTCACCTGGCGTGATGTGCAACACCTCGTGGTGCGAGCATCAAGACTGGCAGATCTTCGAACGCATGATTGGCGGACTAATGGTGTTGGTAGACCTGGTGAGACATAAAGCACTACCTTCTATTGTTAGTTAACCATTCAGGGAAACTGAGATGTGATTTGCTAGACTGTAGGGCATGAAATTGAGTAAAAAAAGAGTGAACTGGCATCTGATTTGCTTTATTATAAGTCAGCCATTACTATGGATATGGGCTCCTGGATGCAGGCAGACTGGTGGACTTGGCCAGTAAATGGAAAACAGTCAAACCTCAAAAGAAGTGCACCATTGACCTCATTACCAGATCCTTGTAAGAAAAACACCCTTCTACTTTCATCTCACTTATGGATAGTTAGTAGGAATACAGCTACCTATCAGTGTGTTCTCCAGCTGTTTACAGTACACATAATATGATCTTCAGATTTGATTGAGCATGAACTGTCATTCAACCAAATCATAATACCAACTTGGCCGGTTAGATTTGTTGTACTTTATGTCTGTCCGATAGTGAACTCCGCATGAAACTAACATTGAGGTGGAAT
This sequence comes from Oncorhynchus masou masou, assembly GCF_036934945.1. Lineage (NCBI taxonomy): Eukaryota > Metazoa > Chordata > Actinopteri > Salmoniformes > Salmonidae > Oncorhynchus > Oncorhynchus masou. The sequence goes on along the minus strand of NC_088235.1, from coordinate 75,925,154 downwards.
GTGACAGCTTGTCATGGCACCAGGAATTGGATTCGGTCTCTGGAGCACATTCAGGCACGTCTCACACTGACCTATAGCAGACGGGGAGATCTCTCCATCACCCTCATTAGCCCGAAGAAGACAATCTCCAATTTACTCACAACCAGGTAAGACACAGCCAAGTCAATGGACAGCAAACTTGAAACAAATAAATAGAAGTATGAAACCATTTATATATACTCTGTCATAAGGTGGAATAAATATTATACATACAGCATAATGGTGAAGTATCAGGGTTTACAATATGCAACAAGAGGTCCAAGTGTAACCCATTTTGTCTTTAATGTACTAAAATATTCCAATCCAATGTTACATCACAGGCCCTACGATAATACGTCTGCAGGGTTCTCAGACTGGGCCTTCATGAGTACACACTGCTGGGATGAGGATCCCTCTGGATATTGGGTTCTACGGATAGAAAACAACGGAGATTCAAACAACAGAGGTACAGAGGACTTCAGCAGACATTCTCAAACTGACGGAAAACAACGTTTTTGGAATTTAAGGTGTCGACTTCAATAACACCGCGATTCTCTTAAAACACTTCTCTGGTATCTCAATTCAATTAGTTAATGACAGAAAGAAATATTATACATCTAATGTGAACTAGAAAAAGGTATTGTCTAGGATTACAAATCAAAAGCACTCAGTGCTGCAGCTGACGTGACAGCAGCTGGCTCTGTTTGGCTCTGGCTTTCATCATCTGTTATAGTTCATATTGTTCAAACACACTCCTTCACATCTCATCAAAATATACTACTTAATGTATTCATGTCATAACATGAAAATTATTTGTTTTTGTTCCCTGGTTTCCCACAGTTACTATTTATTTCTTTGTGCGCTATACATTATGCATAATGAGCATTTTCTACAATGTACTCAGCCACCAACTATTTTATTTTTTTCTTTGTTCAAAGGATTCCTGTTGAAATTTCAACTGGAGTTGCATGGGACAGCTGAACACATGATAGGCCGTCGCATGGAGAGGGCAGTGGTACAACAGTGTGCAGTGAGGAACTCTGATGGAGGCTGTGAAGGCAGGCTGCTACATTATTCATTTCCTGAATTTAGTTTACAATGAAACAGTTGCACACACACTGTCATTTCACGTTCTGGAAGACATCTAGAAAATGTTACTAACCAAGCAAGTATCCTCTGTTTATAGAGTGCATATACCCACTGTACGTATTTGAGAACAGCTGCCTGATGTCCTGTCCACCTCACTACTATGTATCAAATGGAAACAGCACCCGCTCCTATCAGAGGTGCTTACCCTGCCATCGCAACTGCCTCACTTGTTTCGGCAAACAGGACACAAACTGTCTGGACTGCCCTCCATATTCCACCTTGGATTCTCGTCGCAGTACCTGTAGTCCCCCCGTCTACCCCTGGGACCACAAAGGTAAAGTAACAAATGGCATGGATCGGACGGCAGCGGTTCTGGGTATTCTGATCGGAGGGCCGCTGGTGATTTTGTTTGTCATGTGGGCGATTGCATGGATGGTGAGCAGGTCGTTTCTATCACGGGGTGCTGCCAGGAACCAGGTGGACATCAGCACCAGTCATAGCAATGATGAGTCCAGGGATGTGGAGATGGTGGTATTCAGTATTACAGAAAGCCAGGCAGAGAACAGCGAGAGTACATCTACATTCACCAACATTCCCAATACTTCAAGAGAAACATGACTCACTTCAGTCAGCATAGAATTCATTATTGGCTAATTTCATGTTGACTAACAGAAACAGAAGAAACATTTTACAAATAGCTTTTATTGTTACTTCAGTATCATTCACAAACTTTTGGCTGGATAAAATAAATATATTTTTAAGACCCAAGTTGCATTCAGTGGTTTTTATGAGAGCACATCAATTGGTAGAATATCCATCCATTTGCAATTATACATTTTAATTCAAAGTATGTCACAGAACATTTTAAATCTAGGCAGCGGAATAGTTTAAAATTACACATTAAGACTGCTTAAAAACTTCCTCCACAACTAGAGGGATGAACGGCTCTTGCATTTCAGATAATATGTATGAATCCACATAAAAAGGTCCTGTATATGAGGAGCGAAAATACAATTTAAGCCTTTACAGACTTAGAGGTTAGAGGCATTCTGTGTAGCTTCACTGTACACAGATTACAAGAATGGGCTATTTCTGGGATAAGCGTTCTCTTGAAGTTGAAAGGGAAAGTGCTCTCCTCACTGAGTTTCCAAGATGTCTGTGGGTATGACCCTATCTGAATTTGCCACTGGGGCTCTGTGACATCTCCAGAGGCCAGGATGAAGGGGTGGTCTGATTACAGAGTGTGTCCCCAGACCCAAAGAGCAGCTGTCGGAGGCTAATGTCATACAGACAGTACAGATCGAAAGCCACCATGGCAAGGAGCGGGAAAATGGTAAGCCCTGATCCAAAGCCTCTCCAGGGGCTACAATTATGGAGGCACAGCCAGTAGACAAGCCTACAGGAATACAATGAGGAGGAGAAACTCAAAACATGATCAGCTTTGCAATGTCAAACAATGAGCAATGGCTTTAAAACAACTCACCTTCCTTCAACGAAAACTCCAGTCAAAATGGGCACCACCCTTAGCTGCTTTTGAGGCAGGAATGTAGCCCGAACCAACAGATTGAGAATGTAGAGAAACAACTGCTCCATAGACGCATAGACAAACAGCTGCTGAATGGCCGGTCATCCGGGGAGAGCCTTAGCTGCATTCAAAGACCCAGTGCAGAACTGGCACATCGCACCAATCAGCATAGCTAGAGGGAGAGTAATGCAGTGTAAAAAGGCCTTAGGTCTCTTAGTATTCGATTTATGAAAACCTAACACAAAACACCTAATGGTCTGTTTAATTCTGTCTGGGATTTATGTGTCTTCAGCATCCTTTCCCATCAGTCTTTCATAATATCTTCTGTTCCTGCTTGACCGCCAATAGGTGAAGGGATTAGTTTTCACCATGTTGTTTTCTTCAGTCAGGTCCTTTCAGTAGAAATAAAGGAAATTAGGAAAGTAATGGAAACTATTAGGACACAGCCCAGGTGACTGGAGAACTAGTTACAGTCATCTTTTCTATTTTAGTTTAAGCTATTTATAAGGAGAGGGAGGAAATTGCCAGTGATCCAGTATGGTTAAAAGTGTTGACAATTAAAGACTAAGCCTTTGACAGACAGATTATGAGGCATTTGGAGAGACTTCTAAAATGGCATATATTTTTAAAATGGATTGCTCCAACTAAATAAGTAGGTTTGTAAAGCTCAGTATACAGGCACAGTTGTTTCAGTCTAACATGAAACAATGATTCAGACATACCCAACAAGATGGGTACTGCAGCTACAGAACAGCAGCAAAGTGTGAAAGTGAGGCAGCTGACCATGTCAGGGCAGTCTGGGGCATCTATGGGAATGTAGAAATAGAGTGCAAAGAGACTCCCCGCCGCAAACAGAAGGGAGGCCAGGACTGAGCACACAACAGGAATGTGGCCTCTGGCAGCATCTACAGCAGCAGCAGAACGGTACCATGCCTGCCACCTCTGCGACAGCCTCACATAGTCAACTCTAGGCCCTCCGGTGGCAAGCCGAGCAACGGTTGGCCTTCATCAATGGTGGACACCAGATTGTTGGATTCTGAACTCATCTCTTTGTGTCTGTGTCATTGGCAATGTCTCTCAGAGAGGCTGACTTTGGAGTGCTGATGCAGTTTTCCACCAGGTGTTCCAAATTGTGCACTGTAACAATCAGAGTGGAATAGTTCCATCCTGAACTTCCTCTTGTCAATGTTGTGAATAATTAATAATGAATGACACCCAATCTGTTTAATTAGTTGCACTTAAATTAAAAACTAGTTTATCACTTATGGACAAGTTGATTGGCTGGCAGGGCTTCCAGAGATAGGTGAGAACCTGTAACAGAGTGAGGAGTAGAGCTCCTCCACTGAAGATTCAGGACTGTCCGACACTGGAGCCAAGGAGATCTGTGTGTCCAAGTTGAGGAACGGGGAGAATGACAGCCTGGCAAGATCAATGTCCTGCAGTTCATTGATGATGTCACAGATTGATTCCTTGCCATGTTCTGGCTTGACGCCTTGTCAGAGTCGTACAGCCTAGAGAGCAAACAGCAGATAGGCAACTTCACATTTAGTATGTAATCCCTACAATAAAACCTGACAAGTAATATCAGTCATGTTGATATTGCATTTTCCTCATGGTTTTCTGCCCTTAACCTTGTTCTGAATACCTCCAAAACAAAGGTAATGTGGTTTGGTAAGAAGAATTCCCCTCTCCCCACAGGTGTGATTACTGCCTCTGAGGGTTTAGAGCTTGAGGTAGTCAGTCAAGTACTTGAGAGTATGGCTAGATGGCACACTGTCCTTCTCTCAGCACATATCAAAGCTGCAGGCTAAAGTTAAATCTAGACTTGGTTTCCTCTATCACATCAGCTGCCAAACTAACTGAATAGATGACCATCCTACCCATGCTAAATTACGGAGACGTAATTTATAGATCGGCAGTTAAGGGTGCTCTCCAGCGGCTAGATGTTCTTTACCATTTGGCCATCAGATTTGCCACCAATGCTCCTTATAGGACACATCACTGCACTCTATACTCCTCTGTAAACTGGTCAGCTCTGTATACCAGTCGCAAGACCCACTGGTTGATGCTTATTTAGGCTCCACTCCCCCCTATCTGAGATATCTACTGCAGCCCTCATTCTCCACATACAACACCCATTTAAAAAAAACCATTACCGTTATTTAACTAGGCAAGTCAGTTAAGAGCAAATTCTTATTTACAATGACGGCCTACACTGGCCAAACCCGGACGACGCTGGGCCAATTGTGTGCCGCCCTATGGGACTCCCAATCACGATACAGCCTGGATTCAAACCTGGGTATCTGTAATGACGCCTCTAGCACTGAGATGCAGTGCCTTAGACCGCTGCGCCACTCGGGAGCCCGAGTGTTCTGTTCTGCCAGTCACATTCCGTTAAAGGTCCCAAAAGCACACACATCCCTGTTTGTATCATGGTTTGTGCTGCTACCATGTTGTCATGTAGTGTTGCTACCATATGTGTTGCTGCTTTGCTATGTTGTTGTTTTATAAGTCTCTCTTTATGTGGTGTTGTCTCTCTGGTCGTTTTCCTATATTTTTTTAAACATTTTATTATTTTAATCCCAACCCTCTGACCCCACAGGAGGCCTTTTGGTAGGCCATCATTGTGAATAAGAATTTGTTCTTAGTTAAATAAAGGTTAAAAAAATAACAAATGTCAAGGTTAAAATGGTCTGCTCCATTTACGCCAGTCTGCATTATGAACATCTAGGCCGTTTTTCCAAAATGATGTGTATTTGACCTATTGGCTAGGATTGAAAGCATACAAATACACTGCTCAAAAAAATAAAGGGAACACTTAAACAACACAATGTAACTCCAAGTCAAATCACACTTCTGTGAAATCAAACTGTCCACTTAGGAAGCAACACTGATTGACAATAAATTTCACATGTTGCTGTGCAAATGGAATAGACAACAGGTGGAAATTATAGGCAATTAGCAAGACACCTCCAATAAAGGAGGGGTACTGCAGGTGGGGACCACAGACCACTTCTCAGTTCCTATGCTTCCTGGCTGATGTTTTGGTCACTTTTGAATGCTGGCGGTGCTTTCACTCTAGTGGCGGCATGAGACGGAGGATACAACCCACACAAGTGGCTCAGGTAGTGCAGCTCATCCAGGATGACACATCAATGCGAGCTGTGGCAAGAAGGTTTGCTGTGTCTGTCAGCGTAGTGTCCAAAGCATGGAGGCGCTACCAGGAGACAGGCCAGTACATCAGGAGACATCAAGGAGACCGTAGGAGGGCAACAACCCAGCAGCAGGACCACTACCTCCACCTTTGTGCAAGGAGAAGCAGGAGCACTGCCAGAGCCCTGCAAAATGACCTCCAGCAGGCCACAAATGTGCATGTGTCTACTCAAAGTCAGTGGTGGTATGAGCCCCCGACATCCACAGGTGGGGGTTGTGCTTACAGCCCAACACCGTGCAGGACGTTTGGCATTTGCCAGAGAACACCAAGATTGGCAAATTTGCCACTGGCGCCCTGTGCTCTTCACAGATGAAAGCAGGTTCACACTGAGCACGTGACAGACGTGACAGTCTGGAGACGCCGTGGAGAACGTTCTGCTGCCCTGCAACATCCTCCAGCATGACCGGTTTGGCGGTGGGTCATGGTGTGGGGTGGCATTTCTTTGGGGGGCCGCACAGCCATCCATGTGCTCGCCAGAGGTAGCCTGACTGCCATTAGGTAGAGATGAGATCCTCAGACCCCTTGTGAGACAATATGCTGGTGCGGTTGTCCCTGGGTTCCTCCTAATGCAAGGCAATGCTAGACCTCATGTGGCTGGAGTGTGTCAGCAGTTCCTGCAAGAGAAAGGCATTGATGCTATGGACTGGCCCGCCCGTTCCACAGACCTGAATCCAATTGAGCACATCTGGGAAATCATGTCTCACTCCATCCACCAGACTGTCCAGGAGTTGGCGGATGCTTTAGTCCAGGTCTGTGAGGAGATCCCTCAGGAGACCATCCGCCACCTCATCAGGAGCATGCCCAGGCATTGTAAGGAGGTCATACAGGCACCTGGAGGCCACGCACACTGCTGAGCCTCATTTTGACTTGTTTTAAGGACATTACAAAGTTGGATCAGCCTGTAGTGTGGTTTTCCACTAATTTTGAGTGCGACTCCATTGGTTGATAAATTTGATTTCCATTGATAATGTGTGATTTTGTTGTCAGCACATTCAACTATGTAAAGAAAATAGTATTTAAGAATATTTCATTCAGATCTAGATGTGTTATTTTAGTGTTCCCTTTTTTTGAGCAGTGTATAATAAATAGAACGAACTCATCACTGACTTGAATGCAGACTCCTGTTCTATTGATTCTATTTACAGTATATGCATTTAATCCTAACAAACAGGAAAAATCCAGATTGATAATTTCTGAAAATAGGCCCAGCGGATTACATTTGGAATCTGAGACATGTAATAAACCAAACAAGTCACGAGTAGGGTACCTTAGCCAAACAAAATACAGATTTACTACGTAAACTATAATAACCGTTGTGCAGATTTTGAAAAGTGGGTAAACAGGCATCGAATTGAACCCATACAGAATTTGAATGTAAGAAGAAATTTGCATTTGCCGTTCATTTGCATGTGAATTGATGGCAATTGCAATCATTAGGAGACTAGTGATTTTCTTTGACAAGGATACTTGAAGTGGTCTATTGACCAATAGTACATAAATCTAATACTCCCGTTTCAAATTACAAGAGGAGCAATATAAAAGACAGCCTCATTTGTTTGACCACTACTCAATGTTTAGTTTATAAATAGTACAGAGCAGTCCAAATATCCATACAACAGAGAATGTACAGCGAATGTGCCGCCCACACGTATTGTTATATTAAATTATGATAAGAAAAAGTTATACTTTCGAGGGATGCAGAATTACTGTTTAAATGTATTCCTTCCATCCAACTTCGTTTTTCCCCCTCCCCCAACTTGTTTCTTTATAGCACAATGAACTTCTCAATCAAATTTCAAGAAAAAAAAATCGTAAGGTTCAGCCACCGCCCACCATAGGCTTTCATAGGATCGCGATGCCGCACATACACTTTTCTCCGTACCATGTCACACAGACCATATGGAGCAAATACATCAAAAGCGTAGCCTATACACCAGGGGGTTTGGGGGCTCTTGTGTCCAGATCGAAAACAAATCTTACTTCAATCTCAATAGAAAGTCACCAGCAGGTGATCAATCAAATAAAAACATTATGTAATGCACACCGGTCCACCCAGAGATTTAAAAACAAATCAGTTACTTCAACTTAATTTTTTTATTTGCAAGCATGTAGGTTTCCAAGACAGTCTGAAATGAACCTACCCAGACTTTTGTGTCGACAGAAAAGTGACCATGTGCCAACCCCTGACCGACCGATTTGTGAAGTATGTTGAAACTTAAGGTAAGAGAATAGGGAAACCAACAATAGCTGTCTTTGGGTTCTAACCGCATGTGGTGGGGAAACGGAATAGAATTTCACAGTAGCTTTGGCAAGACCGTCCGTTGAAAGGAGGGATGGGGATATGTTCAAGTTTGACAAGTTAGTTCTTAAAATTAATATTTCCAGGTCAATACATTGTCAGAATTCCATATAAATATACATTTCACAGATTAGTAACAAAAAAAAAAATCAAATAGGCTAACCATGAACGTAATATTTTTGGCGTAGATGCGTGACATTTCTGCAGTGTAGACCTACTAAAAAAAGGCACTCAAAGGGAGACGATATGCGCGTAAAGATTCCCAGAATTATCCAAACAGAAAACTAAATAATGACATCTCAAATAAAAGCTGAAAAATACCATTATGGTTTAAGTTGTTCGTTAGTTACAGAAACTGCTCTGGCTGTTGTTGAGGTGATACATACTGATTATTTTAGTGACAATATGTAGATCACTTTTAAACTATTTTCTGTCAATAAATTAGCATGATTAAGTATAAACATTTGAAGTTGCTATTTCAAGTGGTTTTGTTTTTTTCTAACTATTAGGAATGTTTTGCTCTGCAGAGTGATATTGTGTGGAAACGTATCCCAACTGTACATGTTTGAAATTAACACACTACATCAGTAACCTACTGGTCATTCAGGGATCATACAGAAGGGCAAGGATAGTACAAAGCTCCAGTTCATGTTCACAATTAAACACATTCCAGGATAAGGATGATCAGAAGCCTTTTCTCAATCCTCAGAGAGCAATCTGTGAAAGTGGTCCGTCCTCCTCTTCAGTACTTCCCGGAAATCATCCTACAGAAAAATTGTGATTTCAAATTAGTAAACATAAACTATTTCTTTGGTAGGTCAATTGCTGGTGATGTTTCTTGTGGAATACAAGCGGTCTTGAACGACATTTCCAAACATAAGACAAGTTTGACTTGTGGTATTTTGTAGAAGACTGGCTAAGTGTTTAGAGATTGACTCAAGGTTTGTTCCTCTGCTTTCTCTACACCCAAGGGAACATGTTTTTCACAAGGATCCCATTGTATATCCACTTCCCGAATTAGAGCTCTGTAGCATGTGACGTTTGTTTGGTCTTCTAGGAATAAATCCAGTTTGACAAGTATACTGAACATAAATAAATGCAACATGAAACAATTTCAACAATCCTACTGAGTTTATACATAGAAATCATTCAATTGAAATATATTCATTAGGCCCTAATCTATGGATTTTACATGACTGGGCAGGGGTGCAGCCATGGATGGGCATAGGCTCAGTCAATCAGAATGAGTTTCCCCCCCAACAGACAGAAATATTCCTAATTTTCATCAACTGTCCAGGTGGCTGGTCTCAGACAATCGCACAGCTGAAGAAGCCAAATGGAGATCTGGGGCTAGCCTGGTTACACGTGGTTTGCGGTTGGACTTAATACCATATTCTCTCAAAATACGTTGGAGACGGCTTATGGTAGAGCAATGAACATTCAATTCTATGGCAACAGCTCTGGCAGACATTGATGCAGTCAGCATGCCAATTGCACGCTCCTTCAAAACTTGAGACATCTGTGGCATTGTGTTGTGACAAAATTGCACATTTTAGAGTGGCCTTTTAGTGTCCCCAGCACAAGGTGCACCTGTGTAATGATCATGCTGTTTAATCAGCTTCTTGATATGCCACACCTGTCCAGGAGATGGATTATCCTATCAAAAGGAGAAATGCTCACTAACAGGGATGTAAATAAATAAGCTTTTTGTACATATGGAAAATGTATTATTTCATGAAACATGAGACCAACACTTTACATGTTGGGTTAATATTGTTGTTCAGTATAGGTAGCAAATTATGGAAATGTAAAGATTTCTTTAAAAAAAGACAATACCCAAAATAAAAATACTTATGCCCTGTGAGGTGGGATACCAAATCATTGTCAACTTACTGCTCCTGACAGTCTCTCAAGACACGGGATGAGCTTCTGAAGTTCTTTGTCATCGTCATTTCCAGACCAGCTTTTGATGGGAAGCACATTCATCAGCTGCAGAAATAAAAGTAGGAAGTTAAGTTTATTAAAACCACTCTGCACCCAAAAAAACAACAAATCATTTTATAATTAAGTGAATAACAACATCACAGCAAATGTACATGGTAGGGGTACGTGTGTGGAGCGTTGTCCAAAACCACTGTCTTAGCAAGGTCCCTCTCAAGTACACCCAAGTCCTTGACATAGTGCCCCAGAACACAGGTACAGTTCTGTTGATACAAACGGTGTCTATAAAAGGAAAAAAAAATAAAAAAGGATATTAAATGCACATTTCAAGTACATCCAAATAGCAACTGAAATATGGTCCTCAAATCGTTCAAATCAGATGATATTGTCAGCCTGTCTCTGGTAAACAAAACTCTGCAGCTGCAATATCTCTAAAACAATACAGCAAAACAAGTATGGCTAAAATAAGACAAGAACACAAGTCACAATGTTAAATTCTCATACCGAAAAAGCCTCCTCTTTGGGTCCAAGATGTCCAGGATTTTATCTGCATATTCTTTCTTCGCAGATGTATAAACAAACATCTGAAACAAACACATTTGATATATTTAATTAAATGTCCTTAACCCCCTTGAGTTGGTCCATGCCCCTGCAAAAAATCAATTAGCATAATACAAAAATCCCTATACAATACCCTATCAGTTTAATTAAACCAGATGTTTTTTTTGTTACATTGAATGCATCTCAATCCAACACGTGGTGAAAGAGCTACAGTGGTGTTTGCCAGACCATGAGACATCCCGAAAATTGGTCACCTCACAAAATCGTCTGTAGTGTCCAAACAGTTTGGCCTACAAACTATTATGACCCCTCTATGGAAAGACGACTCTCACGAACACGATGGTGTTCAGACGCCTCGACTTTCTCCACATTCTAAAATTGATTATATTATTCCCCCCATATCAATCTACACAATAGTGACAAAGTAAAAACAGGTTTTTCATATATATATATATATAAACAGATATCACATTTACATAAGTACACAGACCCTTTACTCAGTACTTTGTTGAAGCACCGTTGGCAATGATTACAGTCTTGAGTCTTCTTGGGTATGACTACAAGCTTGGCACACCTGTATTTGGGGAGTTTCTCCCATTTTCTTCTGCAGACCCTCTCAAGCTGTGTCAGGTTGGATGGGGAGCATTGCTGCACAGCTATTTTCAGGTCTCTCCAGAGGACATTCTGAGAATTTACCCAAAGCCACTCTTGCATTGTACTGGCTGTGTGCTTAGTGTTGTTGTCCTGTTGGAAGGTGAACCTTTGCTCCAGTATGACTTCCTGAGCACTCTGGAGCAGGTTCTCATCAAGGATCTCCCTGTACATTGCTCTGTTCAGCTTTTCCTTGATCCTGACTAGTCTTCCAGTCCCTGCTGCTGAAAAACATCGCCACAGCATGATGCTGCCAACACCATTCTTCACCGAAGGGCTGGTGCAAGGTTTCCTCCAGACATGACGCTTGGCATTCAGGCCAAAGAGTTCAATCTTGGTTTCATTAGACCAGAGAATCTTTTTTCTCATGGTCTGAATCCTTTAGGTGCCTTTCGGCAAAGTCCAAGCAGGCTGTCATGTGCCATTTACTGAGGAGTGGCTTCCATCTGGCCACTCTACCATAAAGGCCTGATTGGTTGTCCTTTTGGAAGGTTCTCCCATCTCCACAGAGGAACTCTTGAGCTCTGTTAGAGTGACCATCGGGTTCTTGATCACCTCCCTGACCAAGGTCCTTCCCCCCCCGATTGAGTTGGAACTACCAAAACCTGTTTTCATTTAAGAATGGAGGCAACTGTGACCTTAAAATGCTGCAGAATTGCATCTTGTCTCGGAGCTCTACTGACAATTCCTTCGACCGCATGGCTTGGTTTTTGCTCTGACATGCACTGTCAACTGAAGGACTTTATAGACAGGTGTGTGCCTTTCCAAAGCATTTCCAATCAATTGAATTTAACACTCCACATTGTATTTACATCTTAAGGATGATCAATGGAAACAGGATGTACCGGAGGTCAATTTCAAATCTCACACCAAATGTTTTGAATACTTATTTACATAAGGTATGTTTTTAAAAAAAACATTTGCAAAAAATTCTAAAAACCTAACAAAATGTGGAAAAAGTCAAAATACGCTGTAGCTTAGTAGAATCCCCACAATGGATGAAAAGCTCAGTATGTTGCAAAAAAATATATATATATATATGTACAGCACACATAAGAACTTTGCAATCAAGCCTAGAAGCATACCTCAAAATGTTTTGTCATGGCTTCCAGAAAGTCTTTCACATGTGGTCGTAGAATCACGTAGACCTATTGAGTTAAGAGGAGATATAACAATCTTCTCTGTTACTGTCATTATAAAACAGGCATTCATTCTATCTAAAAAATAAATTAAAATAAACCCCAGTAGTTACAAGTCTAGAAGGAACTGGTTGATTCACTCACCTTGTACGGATTGTCCTGGAAACATGTGCGGAAGGTGTACTCTGCATCCTCAATCACATTCAGAGAGCTGTACATGAGTGTTTCATCCTAGAACACAGAAATAATTCCAAACAATTGGTACCACAGTGTTTGATTTAATACATAAAATAAATATTCATATAAAATCAGGTAAATGCTTTGTTTAGTCACTGAACTCAACAAGTTAAAACCAACACTCACCAGATCTAAAACTAGCGTAGCTTGGGGAGTACTCCTAGTCTTCGGTGGAATGTCTCTTATGCAGGGTTTGGATTGCTGGCACTTGGATGGAATGTTCTCCATGAAAGAGAAGCTAAAGACAACAATGCAACAGATTCAAAATACTTTCAGGACAAGGGAATGAGTCCGCCAGAACCACAGACAATGGGAAAGCGATTCTGGGCAGTGGATTATTTCAGAGGTGCATCACAAAGCAGGAACTATTAAGTTGGTCAGGCTGGCCAGCTAACTTGTAAGTTATTTGATACCATTTTGGTGGTTAGTTGGTAACTCTTTGATCCTGCATTTTAATAACCCCATAGGTGATTCAACTCAAGTAGACATTGGATTTAATAATATATGTTATGGCGTGCAGAAGGGATGCACCAATGTTTTTTTTCTGATACAGGTACCCAATATTTTCAATTTTAAGCACTTGAGTACAGTTAAATAGTTAACACACACATGGACGCAGCAGTCTAAGGCACTGCTTCTCAGTTCAAGAGGCGTCACTACAGTCCCTGGTTCGAATCCAGGCTATATCACATCCGGCCGTGATTGGGAGTTCCATAGGGCGGCGCACAATTGGCCCAGCGTTGTCCAGGTTTGGCCCGGGAAGGCAGTCATTGTAAATAAGAATTTGTTCTTAACAGTCTTGCCTAGTTAAAATAAAGGTCACACACACACCAAAAAGTTATTTTATTGCCATTTACAAAATGTCCCCAATTACCAGTAAAACAATCAAAACCTATTTCTTTCACTTACTTGCTGTTTCATTGTTCATTTGTTCAGTCGTTTCATTCTCAACCAGGATTTCATCATACATGTCAAGCAGTGAAGTTTCAGCTGTCTGTCTATGGCCTCTCTTCCCCGGTGCGCACTGTCACTGTGTCCATTTCCATCTTGTCCAGTTGTGTATGTATCATTTCACGTAAACTTTGCTTCTTGTCTGCGTCAAAGTAGCGGTCCTTGTACGTAGCATCGAGCATGGTGGCAACACAGTAAAAAGGCTCAGAGAGAATACCACCGAATCGCTTGTTCACAGCCTTCAGTACTTTTGTAAGTTTTAACCCCACGGTCTGTGTCGGCAGTTTTGTTGAGCAGGCGTTTCAATGCCATGACAGAGGGTATCACGTCTGCTGCAGACACAGTTAATTAGCTTATTTCTCAAGTCAGTGCGATTGGTGATAGGAGTGTGTTCATGTTTCCAAGTTTCAAACATGTTCTCAAATGCCATTGAAATGGCAGCAGCGGTAAGAGAACTAGCACATTCTTGAGCATGGAATATGGCTGGCCTCAGTACGTAATCCTCGTCGACCCACTGTGCTGTCAGACTCAGCATGCACATATGGGCTAACATCGCTGGTCAAAATGTCAGTCGTGACGCCCATAGCAAGTAGCATAATGAATTTCATTATTTTGCCGTTAATGGATTTTTCCTGAGTTGTCTCGCTGAAATTCTTACTCTTTCAAATGACTGCTCAACCTGAGCTTAAGTTGTTGGAAGTGTGCACTTAGTATTTTTCTGCTTTTGTTCTGTGTAGCGCTGTATTCTTCATGATGTCATCTACCTACGTTATTCACATCAGCTTTGAAATCGTTTTTTTGTCATTTTTAAGCTAATATCAGCCGATTCCGATATGCTCACCGATATATTGTGCATCCCTAGAGTGCAGCCCTATAATTGTATTCCACAGCACCAAGAACACAATAGAAAAATGGCATAACTCACGGGCTGAAAGTGTCATTGCAGTCCTCATCTCCAGCGAGAAGGCTAATGGAACCATAGCTAAACACACACTGCTCTGGGCTCATCACATCACCACTGCTGGGGGTTCTCACATCTGAATAGGAAAAAACTGCCTTGATTAAAATGAATAGGACTCATTCACCCTGGTATATGACTAGACCAATTAAGATGTTACTGTGCTGACCTCATCCACTCTTGCCTCAAGAATCACAGAATGACATGCATGTTTGATAAACAATGCACGTCCTTGCTAGCCTATACAGCAGTTTGTTAATTTGAAACTGACAAATGACAGTTTCTCTGTAAACAAAAAGGGCTACCTAATGAACCCCGGAAAGTGCCAAATCATGATGACCTATTCTCCAAGACGAAGAAAGTATATTCTGCTTTACACAAAACATTTCTATCCGAACGCTGTGAAAAACTGCACACCCATGTACTAGCCTCTGGTCTTTCAGGCAGACTATCCCACCTGCATACAAAAGCTAACACACACTCGTATGCTTACCTAATAAATCTAATCTAATTTTGTCACATGCACTGAATACAACAGGTGTACCTTACCGTAAAATGCTTACTAACAATGCAGTTCAAGAAATCGAGTTGAGTAAATATTTTCTTACGTGTTTTTTTATTATTATCCAAAAGTAACAAGACAATTACATAACAACGAGGCTATATACAGGGGGTACCTGTACCGAGCCAATGTGCGAGGGTAGTGACTATGCATTGATAATAAACAGCTAGTAGCAGCAGTATAAAAACACTTTTGGTCCTCGACTTGGCGCTCCGGTACCGCTTGTGTGGAAGTATGCAATTTTGAGCCTATACTTACTTTCCTTGGTAGGAGTGAGGAAACGGACAACGGGGGAGTAGATATTTCGCACAGTGGAATTGAGGGGAAAGGAGGGGTTTAGCTCCGACAACACCCGGTGATGGCGCACATTAACGGGGGTCTTGAAGTCCAGATCTAGAAATGTATACAGAATGATTCAGTCAGTATTGAATTGCCATTTTGAAATATGTCAATAGAGCAATTGCATTCACCAAAATTAACAGGTACCTTCTCTTTCTTCATAGTCTGGGGCTGCCACCCGTTTCCTCCCACGCCCTTGTACAAGAGGGCGCTTTGTAGAGGTGGGGATATCATCAGAGTAGAGTGACTGGTCGTATAGCTGTTGTACCTTTTCATCCTACACACAGAAAATATAAATTGAGACAACAGTATGAAAAAGTAGCCAAAAGTTCTCATCAAAAGGAATGCCCCCCCTACAGCTAAATGACGTAGAGAGCAGAGACTTACCGATTGACAGCAAAGTTAGCTACCAAAGCCAGCTAATTTTAGCCCTACTAGCCTGCATTAGGTTAGCCCTACCAGCCTGCATGCCAGCCGCCCAGCCAGCCTAGCTAGCCACCTAGCCTAGCTAGAGAACAACCAGAGACAGGATTAGTTATAAATATATTTGGAAAAACTAGGCAGGAACCCACAGAACACAAAAAATGCAGATAAAGTAGAGAAATCGACTTACTGATTGACTTAGCTACCAAAGTCAAAGAGCCAAGGAGAAGCAGCTAGCTAACCAATAGGATATAGGTTACAGGCTTCACATTCACGCTAAGCACAGAACCTGGTTTCTGTCAGAATATCATTCCCCAACCCTGCCTTCCACTGGTTATATTAAGCCATCAAAGTCCTCCGGGGTGAAACGAGCACCACATACAGTTGAAGTGAGCATGGTCCCCATACTCCAATACGCTAGCTTCAACCAGACAAACCGTTCCGACTTCAGTTTACTTCTCATTTTTGGGCCACAAACGAGTCGTAAACCCTTCCTTGTGGGTAGTACAGCACTAGTTACAAATGAAAACTGCTCTAACACTCACTCGACTACCAAACACACAGGACATGGTTTCATTGTGGATGTACATAGTAGCTTACCAGCACCAAAACACTTGGTTTGGAATGTAATTGCATGTTAGCATGGCTAGTAGCTAACATTAGCAAGCTGGAACTAGCTTTTTTATTATTTTAATTTTATTAAAAACAAATCAATACATAAAGCACACGAGGGAACAGAAGCATACATAGATTACAAACAATGGACAAGCTAGGAGGTACAATATCACATTACAATTACACAAGGACCTTAATTAAGGGACATACATATACTTACAATTCTAACAGCTTTTTTGTTAGTAGAGCATTTAACCGTCTTAAAATACAGTTCAATTTATTTTTGTAGGGTACGAAAATGTGGTTTTCTGTTTGTAAATTTACATTTGTGTATATGAAATTTAAAAAGAATAATTAAATTAATTACAATAAAAATGTTTCAGCTTATTTCTATTGTATGTAAAGAATCCAAACAGTATATCTCTCCACAAGTGTAAAATCTTCATAAATGTATTCAATTATAAACCTACTGATGTCTTGCCACAGTTCTCTTACATGCATACAATGCCAAAAAAGATGCAACACTGTTTCTGGGTGGTCATTACAAAAGGAGCAATTTGAGTTTGTTTTCCTTAAACTTCTTCATATAGTGGTTGGCAGGATAATATTTATGAATAATTTTAAAGGAAACTTCCTTAATTTTGTTAACAAGTAGGTATGTGTGTGGCAACATCCAAACTTGTTTCCAACAGATATTCTCAATAAATCCATTCCAATAAGGCATGACATAAGGTATAGATACAGCATCCTACTGAAACAAGGTTCGTATCGCTCTGTTGTTGAATGGACCAAAAGAGAAACAAATCTTTCCTACTGATGAGTCAACAGGGTCAACAGAAGGTAGGCTCTTAGGGTCAGGTCATGACACATCCCTGAATAATAAAGCAACACCAGAGGGAATGGCACCTAAAACAATTGCAAAATCTTTAGGCGTTACAGGGACCTTGTAAAGTGATAAGAATTCTTTATAACTGAGTAAAAGACCCTCTGCATTTACCAGTTGGCTCACCAATAGGATATTATTTCGGAACCAATATTCTAAAAACAAAGAAGTATTTTTATACAATATATCCCGATTATTCCATATATAATATCTGTGTGAAGAAAAATTGTGTTTATAAATTAAGGACCATGACAAGAAAACCTGCCGATGAAAAGCAGAAAGTTGCACTGGAACTTTGTCAATATTATAATTGCAAAACATGAAATTAAGGCCACCAAAAGTAGAGAAGACATGATGAGAAATAAAATTCCAGATAGAAGTGGGTCTACTTAGGAATTGTTTTATCCAATTGGTCTTAAAAGTATTATTTAAAGTAGTAAAGTCCAGAAAATTCAGTCCACCATTCTCATAAGTGTTCATTACAACAGTTTTCCTAATGTAATGGGTACGGTTTCTCCACAGAAAGTTGAAAAGCATCTGGTCTCTTATTTTACTGTCACGATATAAAGATAAGAGCACCATATGTTAGTCTAGAGATACCGTCGGCCTTGGTTATTAGGACTCTACCTTTTAAAGATAAGTCCTTCTGTAGCCATTGATTTAGCTTCTTCTGGGGTTTTTTAATAAGAGGGTTAAAAATTAGTAAGCCTCTAGACTTCTGATCCTTTGTAATGGCTATGCCTGAATATGTAAGTTCTTCTTTTACTGGAATACCATAATATGAAGGTGTCACACAATCTTTAACAGCCATGAGTTCACATTTATTAATGTTATGATATAGACCAGATGCTTTGGAAAAGGATTGTATCACATTGATCGATATGGGAATTTGGTTAACGTCTTTCAGAAAAAGTGTAGTATCAGCCAGCTGGCTTATAATAATTTCTTTACCAGCTATTATTTAAAGAATTTGCAAGAAGTTTGGTGATTAATAAAAACAGGTACGGAGAGAGAGGAATTGGGCAAGGTTGTCCTAACTTTTTATGGCTGCAGGGGCAGTATTGACTAGCTTGGATGAAAAGGTGCCCATTGTAAACAGCCAGCTCCTCGGTCTCAGTTGCTAATATATGCATATTATTATTAGTATTGGATAGAAAACACTAAAGTTTCCAAAACTGTCAAAATATTGCCTGTGGGTATTCCAGAACTGTTATTGCAGGAGAAACCCAGAGGAAAATCAAAGCAGGAAGTGGCTTCTGTTTTGAAAACTCCATGTTCCATAGCCTCCCCTTTGCTGGATTTAAAGGGATATGAACCAGATTCCTTTTCCTATCGCTTCCTCAAGGTGTCAGTCTTCAGACATAGTTTCAGGCTTTTATTTTGAAAAATGAGCCAGAAAGATAACATCACGTCAAGTGGTCACATGAGTTTTGCTCGCGCAACAGAGTTTGGATACGTATTGCTTTTCCCTCTCCTACTGTTAAAGACAATTGCAGTTGATATATTATCGATTATATATTTTAAAAACAACCTGAGGATTGATTATAAAAAACATTTCACATGTTTCTGTGGACATTATGGAAACTATTTGGAATTTGTCTGCGTTGTCGTGACCGCTCTTTCCTGTGGATTTCTGAACATACCTCTGTTTGCCGCGTTATTTTGGATATAAAAAAACCATCTTTATGGAACAAAAAGGAACATTTGTATAACTGAGTCTCGCAAGTGAAAACATCTGAAGATCAAAGGTATACGATTACTTTTCTGATTTGTGACCAGGCTACTTAATGCTAAGTGTACATAAGGTTGTCGTGCGATCGATAAACTTACAAATGCTTGGATTGCTTTCGCTGTAAAGCATAATTTCTAAATCTGACACGACAGGTGGATTAACAAAAGGCTAAGCTGTGTTTTCCTATATTGCACTTGTGATTTCATGAATATAAATATTTATAGTAATATTTATTGAATGTAGCGCTATGCTATTCCGCGGTTGTTGATGACACTTAGTGGGATTGCAGCCATAACAAGTTAACTCAAATCTAGGTGAAGTGACATATTTCAATTTGATAGAGCTGTTACCATTTGCATAGAGTCTTAATAACCTTACAGAGAAATTCCCCAAAGCCAAGTCTCTCAAGGGAGTGGAAGAGAAACCGATGCTCTACTGTGTCAAATGCTTTATTAAAATCTAAAAAATAATATGAAGCTATCCTCAGTTATTAGGTCTGAGTAGACAAGTATGTCTAATACTAGTCTGACATTGTTAGAAATATGTCTGTTCCTCATGAAGCCAGACTGTGTTTCATCAATGATTGCATCCAGGACTTCTTTAATTCTTTTTGCAAGTAGTAAGGCTAATTAAGAAGACAAATTGGACGCCAGTTATCAATGAGCAGCACTTCTTTTTTAGGATTAGGTATTAGTGTTAATAACCTAACTCATTATAAGGGAAGTTATGGTCTTAGCAAGATTACTACCATATTTTCTAAACACCTCAAATTTAAAGAGCTCCCAGTTCCTTGCAGTAAGATTTTTCTTCACAAGCCCTTTCCCAAAAGTGTGAGAGCAGATCTTTCACCTCAAATTTAACTATATCATTATTTAATAATGAGCTATTTAGCTTCCAGTAGGATGCTCTACCAAGGTTAGTATCAGGGGTAAATATGTTGATATCAATGTAAATAGCCCTATGGTCTGTGAGGGGAGTAGTACAAATATTTGTAGTAACACACTCAATATCAATACATTTGGATATAATCCAAAAATCTATTCTGGAGTGTCTGGAACCTGTTTTGTTACTCCAAGTGAATGATCTGTCGGCCGGAAACCTCTCTCTCTCCATATATCAGTAAGATCAAACTTTTCCATAAAAAGTATTAAACCCAAATTCTGATTGGTTGGCCTACCTGTGGGCCATTTATCAGTTGAATTATCTATTGTAATGTTAACCTCTACGCACGGAACCCGGTAGCGGGATGTAATTCGACACCATACGGTGATCGCTACATAAATAGTCATATTAAACATTCATGAAAATACAAGTGTCTCATGTTTCGAAAGCCTAGAATCTTGCTAATCCAACTGCGCTGTCAGATTTAAAAAAGGATTTACTGCAAAAGAATACAATGCGATTATCTGAGGATAGAGCCCCACTATTTTTTTTTTTATTTCAACAGGCACAGGCGTAACAAAATCACAAACTGCAATAAAATAAATGGTTTACCTTTGACGATCTTCCTCTGTTTGCAATCCCAATGCTCAGTGTTACACAATGAATGGTCTTTTGTTTGATAAAATCCACTTTTATAGCCTAACATGAAACATTTTGTGAACCGATTGTGTCGTGAATTCCGTCTCATTCCATTTGACGACACATTCGAGGTAAATACACACAAAACGTGACTTGTCCAGTCATGTTTGGTTTCATTGCAATCAACTGGTTTGTTTGGTATTAGTGTTATTAGTTGTGTTACAACTGGTTTGTAACACAACCAAACCTGATGGGTCATTTCGCGGGACGTATTGACTGAAAGAAACCGATTTGAAGACAACAAGTAATGACATTGTGCATCGATGATTTGCCCGCTGTTTCGCTAATTGACTGTATTTTAACAAAATGACCACTGATTGTCTAGAAAATCTAGCTGGGTAGGTAGCCAATGAGCTGAGGTAAAGGGCAATATGTAATGTTTATGTGTTGGAAGACCAACCCATGTAAAATCCGGAGTAAAGAGGTTAATTCGCAATTGACAATTCATACCGGAAGGAGCAAAGCATGTTGCGCACAGCATTGTTTTGGTAAAGCGCATATTTGCACTCATGTTTTTCACTGAAATTGACCCCATCATCCTATCTGAATGGTTGTTTTGTCTTGTTCATTTCAAATATTTTTGTATTTATTTTATTTAACTAGGCAAGTCAGTTAAGAACAAATTCTTATTTTCAATGACGGCCTAAGAACAGTGGGTTAACTGCCTGTTCAGGGACAGAACGACAGATTTGTACCTTGTCAGCTCGGGGATTTGAACTTGCAACCTTCCGGTCACTAGTCCAACAATAAAGCATTGTATTATCTAAACCAGATCTATTGTGTTATATTCTCCTACATTCAATTCACATTTACACAAACTTGTGTTCTTTCAAATGGTACTAAGAATATGCATATCCTTGGTTCTGTGCCTGAGCTACAGGCAGTTTATTTTTATTCATTTTACCTTTATTTAACTAGGCAAGTCAGTTAAGAACAAATCCCTGGGTAGCCTAGTATGTCTTCAGGTGGAAATTGAAAAAAGTAGGGGGGTAGCTCTAAGAGGTTTTAAGTCCCCTCCTATCAATAATAACGAATTGGGAAATTTAGATAACCAATGAAGTATATATTTCTCTATTGAGTCAAGCAACTCATCATTCCGAGTGTAGAATAGTGGTCATGTTTGGTGTTGTACCCGTAGAAGTTTACAGTAATGAGCGTAATGTCATTGTAACTGATCACAAGACAAATAAAGTGACCAAAGGGGTCACATTCCGAGTGTAGAATATTACCAGCAAAGGTATTTTTCATTGTAGTGACACTGGCAGAGCGTTCAGATCCATGGGAAAGCCAAATGTCGTTGCCCCACTGTTACTTCCGTAAGTTGGCAACAGCCGAAATTGGGTGAGACTCTTGAAAAAAAGCTAAAAATCTGTTTGAAATTGCAAATAAAAACAAGGTCTTGCGCTTCACATTGTTTCGTAACCCCCTAGCATTAAGAGAAACTATAGACAAAGACAACAAAGATTATATAAAAAGTATAAACTGTAGTAGGATGAGTCAGACATAGGAGCAGTGAACGTAAACGACAAGAAACAGAGATCTGCACCATTTAAGTCAATTTAAAGTGAAAATAGCTTATTCCATAACCTTTGAGCTAGACGTTATCTGGCTTTGAAATTCAACTGAAAATTATGTTCAAGACCAAACCAAGGGTTCTTGTAGTAAGAGAGACTAAAAACCTTCTTTAGTGTAATCAGGAACTATTCTGAGAAATAAAACAAATAATAATTTAAATAAAAGGCTACCTCCTATTTTAAGTGCATATGAAAGCTGATCATAAAATAATTGAATAAAATATGTTTCACATATAAAACGTTCCTAAGACCTTTTTTGGAAATAAGTATTAATAACTAAATAGAGCAATAACTGTGTAAAGTCAGAGCAGACCTGTATGCCCTTTAAAACAGTATCTTAGTTACGGTATACATAAAAAATACATACAGCTTTCAATCTTCTTCATAAGTTTGTAAACAAAATTAGGTCTTCTGGTCATACACGAACAATCCAATAAATTGAAATACCTGAGTATTCCTGAAAAATAGTCACCTGATGCTTGTTAGGTAAACAACATAAGGAAAATGAGAATACCATGGCTGAAACCATCAACTTGTTCCTTCTAGTGAGATGTGTGGCTCAGTCGGTAGAGCATGGCGCTTGCAACGCCAAGCGTCGTGGGTTCGATTCCCGCCCCGCTGGGGCCACCCATATGTAAAAAGTAGTGGCCCCAGCCGACTTGTAAGTCGCTTTGGACAAAAGCGTCTGCTAAATGGGATATATTATTATTATTATTATTATTTTAGGGAGGAATATAGATTTCTGAACCGTTGATGAAGCCTCGTCCTCCGACGAAGTAAGCAGCCTTTCCCTCATTTCGTGCTATATTGATCGTTGGCCACAACTTGTTCCTTCTTTCTAGGTCCTCCGGGCTGAGATGCTCGGCGAAACGCATATCATGGCTCTGAAGGAAGGCGTTCTTCCTAACAGCTTTCCAGACAGCATCCCTGTAGAATCTGGCAGTGAAGAGGATGATGATACCGCTAGGTCTTGAATCGTTTCGCTGTTGCTTCTTGCCGAGGCGATGCACAACGTTGATGGTATCACCAACTTTGTCCTTCTCTGCAGGCAAAACTTCTTGGCAGATACGGATAGCCTCTCCTCTTCTCCTCGCACATCTTCATTCTCCACTTCTGGCAAGCCGTAGAGTCTCAGGTTCCATTTTCTTGTGTATTGTTCCAGATCAGTGAGACGTCACCACATGCAAACTCCACAGTCTTTACCATTTTCTCAATGGCGTCACACCTGGAGTTGATGAGTAAGGAGAGGGTAGCCACGATGTCAGAGTTCATGTTGGGTTTTTTGGGGGGTGGAGGTTTGCACGGAGTCACCGGTAAAGAGGGTAATTCGTCATCTTCAACAGCATGATTTTATCCATAGGCCAAGCGTAGTTATGGCAGTTGTCTATAAGCACGTTCTCTTGTCGATTAGCAATAGAACGGCTAACTTCTGCCTTTTGTCACGACTTTGCATGGACATGCCGAAATAAATTATCCAATTATCATTCCAGTCACAGGAAATGTCTTATATCTTGAACAAATAAAAATAGTAATGACTAAACGTTTATTTTTTTTCACAATCTTTCTGAAGTTTTGTACGGAGCTCGGTTAAAAAAAGCGTCTGTTCAAGCCGCCATCTTGGCACCATCTCAATTGTTTTACTTTTCGAATTGTACAAACATAGCTAGGGGTCGTCACAAGTTACCACAGCCAAAGACTAAACCTACCTATTTCTACAATCTCTCTCATAATAATCTGACTATAAACCTTAACCACACTGCCAACCGTATTAATAACCTTAACTCTATTTTTGGTCTTCGTTTTTCATAAATCTTTACGATATAACCAATTGACAACCATTAGCTAGCTAACGTTAAACCAGTTAGCTATCAAGCTCCTATGCCAGTTAGCTACTGTAGTTTGTTCGCCAACGATAGTGCGTAACACGCATTCGAAGTTCACATAGTAAGCCAAGCAATTTTGGCAAAACAAGTTTCTCGACTTACCTTTTGAGTTACGTTCCTCGCCTTTCTCTTTGAGTTCCACCGACCGTTAAACCGTGCTGATGAAGGGTCAGCAATACTTCGAGACCGAAGTCTCATTCTTCATGAACTGAAATGTGTTGTGTAGCTACACAAACATTACTCGTTATACAGCTCGTGAAAATAAGCATGGCCTACTCAAAATGTCGATAGGAAAAACCAGTTCCTGTTTGTGATTGTCTGTCGTCTCCCATTCGTTCTTGTGCCGTTTTTTTAATTTTTTTATTTACCGGAAAGGTTCACACAAAGAGAGTACAGTAGGAAGATAGGCAGAAACTGCTTCTCCGATATAAATCCCCGATCACGTTTGTAGGCGATGTTGGTTATCAAAACTCATGCGCAGAATACGTTATCGGGTCTAACGGTCGTCTCTCGCCGAACTGTGCATGTAAAGGCCGGATAATCAAATGCACTCTGTCGATATAAAATATATTTTTGACAGAAATTAGATTGGAGTATTAACATGTTCAACTACTTTAGACATTTGCTCGAATCTAGGTTGTGTTTTTATATTTCTAGAAAATTAAAAACTAAGGAAGAATTGTTCACTTCTCAATCTCCAAACCCTGACCTGATCTGCTTGTTGTTTTACAAGCGTTCCCGGAAGTCTTGCGATGTTGCGCCTCTGTGTTTAGAAACTCTGTTGTTTACAGCTGCTGTGGGATACCCTTTTCATGCTCCTTCGATACAAAGTGATTTTCGCTAACCTTAACCCCCTTCTTGACATTAACCTCAGTCTCCTAACCTGCTACGAAAAAGTCACTTCAGTATCGAAAAGGTATGAAAAGAGTGTTTCCCCTATGGAAAGAGAGCCTATGACACAACTTCCGCTTTTGGATGTTAACAAGGCGACACTCAGAGATAATAGACAACACATCATGGATATAACCCTTTTTAGCATGGGCATGGCCATTGAGGACTTCCACCATGCTTCTGCCATTTTAAAGTAGTCAACTAGGTGGGGATTCCAATGGGTTGTAGCCTCAATGGTGCTGCCCATGCCGTCACAGACACTATAATGGCACCGATATAAAGATTAATACTTTATCTTATGGCGACACTCCTAATGTAGCAAGCATAAAATAAATGCCTGAATCTTCTATTTCGCTTGAGGGTCTATGCTAGTCACTAAATGGGATATCCTTCCGCCTGGCGGCAGGATGAGTCGAGATATTAATATCAGAGTAGTTCCATGCCAAAGGTGTGATGCGCATGCCCCCACCCCCTGTAAATACCTGGGAGTGTAGCATCACTTCCTCTTTTCATCCCTCAGCTATGCAGGTGAGCGGGAAGTGGATGTGAAGACTCTATAAGTGAGTTTTTCGTTAAATGTGTTGAGTATACTCCATTTTGGGCGATGCTTGCTCTTTGCCGAATAGTGAGTCCCATAGGGCGGCACACAATTGCCCCAGTGTCGTCCGGGTTAGGGGAGGGTTTGGCCGGGGGGCTTTCCTTGGCTCATCGCGCTCTAGCGACTACTTGTGGCGGGTCAGGCACCTGCAAGCTGACTTCAGTCACCAGTTGAACAGTGTTTCCTCCGACACATTGGTGCGGCTGGCTTCCGGGTTACGCAAGCAGGTGTTAAGATGCAGAGCGGCTTGGTGGGTCATGTTTCAGAGGATGCACGACTCAACCTTCGCCTCTCACGAGCCCATTGGGGAGTTGCAGCGATGAGACAAGATCGTAACAACCAATTGGATATCACGAAATTGGGTGAGATAAAGGGGAAGAACAAATGAGAGAGGAACACACAGTGCCCCCTCTGGTTCACGATATCCACCCCACCCCCCAACTTGGCCTAGATGCCCTGGCCCACCAGTGGCTGATTCCATCGATCCTGGACAGAATCAGGGAAATGGGTCACCAGGTCCTTCTGATTGCCCCGAGATGACCATAACGCCACTGGTTCAGAACAATGCTGTGGGCCTGGCCGCTGAACAGCGAAAATGGTCTGGTTTACATCTTGAGCCCTCTGTTGTTAACATCGTACAGACTGCCAGGAACCCATCTACCATGTCAACCTATGAAACAATGTGGCACATGTTCTGCCAGTGGTGTGAGGAGCAGCGGCTTGCTCCAGAATCTTGCGGCATAAAAACCGTGGTCCAGTTCTTGAGGTCTTTGTTCAATGCTGGCAGGGCTGCATCCACACTTAAGGCAATTCATCCAAAGGGGGCAGTATTGTCCCGAGCAGCAGTCATTTAAGCATGTCATGATGAAGAGCAAGAGGGCCCACTTGACAGCCATCCGCTCATGGCAAGGTTTCTTAAGGGAGTCTGTCAATTACGCACCTAAAGAGCCTCCTCAGTTCCCAAATGGGATTTGGATCTGGTTCTTGGAGTACTATCTAGACCTCACTTTGACCCTTAAGACACTAGACTTGAAACCTTTTCTTAAGACTGTGTTTATGGTGACACTCGCCTCTACCAAGAGGATTGGCGAGCTCAATGCTTTACCTGTTAGTGTTATAATTTGTGTTTTACATTTTTTGGTTGAACCTTTATTTAACTAGGCAAGTCAGTTAAGAACAAATTCTTATTTACAATGACGGCCTACCCCGGCCAAACCCGGACAACGCTGGGCCAATTGTGCGCCACCCTATGGGACTCCCAATCATGGGCCAGATGTGAGCAGCCTGGATTCGAGCCAGGGACTGCTGTGATACCTCTTGCACTGAGATGCCATGCCTTAGACCGCTACGCCACTCGGGAGCCCCAGGCATGTGTTACACTGCGGCCTAATCCTGCCTTCCTACCAAGGATCCTGCCCCCAGGTCACGTGAACAGGGAAATGGTGCTAACAGCCTTATCCACCTCCATGCCCACTGGGGCTAATGATGTTGATGGATGCGCTCTTTGTCCTGTGAAATCCCTAAACATGTACGTGGAGCGGACTAAGGTGATCCGTCGCTCTGATCAGCTGTTTGTGTGCTTTGGCGATAGAGAGGCAAGCCTCTCAAAACAACAGTTTTCACATTGGATTGTAGACATTATCCTGCAAGCCTAGCTGGTTGCCCAGTCCCATAGTCTGTGGTAACGTTGCCAACTCCTGGGCACTGCTCTGTTTGACATGTGCGGCTGCCAGATGATGACTAGCATAGACCCTCAAGTGAAATAGAACAAAGGTTACTCACGTAACCACGGTTCTATGAGCTAGGGACTATGTTAGTCCAGATGTCGGTTCCCTTGTAGCCTCGGGAATAGTCTAGAGGAAGTGATGCTATGCGCCCAGGTATTTATAAGGGGTTGGGGAACGCGCATCACACCCGTGACATGGAATTACTCTGATATTAATATCACGACTCATCCTGCCACCAGGCGGAAGGATATCCCATTGAATGACTAGCATAGTCCATAGCTCATAGAACCGCATGTGCGTAACCTTTTCACAGAGCTAGATCCCCTACAGCAGGGGTGTCAAGCTCATTCAATGGACTGCCTAGGGTCTACAGGTTTTTGTTTTTTATTTTCAATTAAGTCCTAGACAACCATGTGTGGGGAGTTCCTTACTAATTAGTGACCTTTATTCATCAATCAAGTACAAGGGAGGTGCAAAAGCCTGCAGCCACTCTGCCCTTCGTGGAATGAGATTGAAAGCTGTGCTCCACACTGGTCTTTGACGAGAAGGGGAAAAAAACTGTCGGGGGAGGTACTCTTCTGCACTGTTCAACCAATCCAGTAAATGCGAAGGAGGACTTAAGATGGTGAGTTGCCTTGTTAAGTTAAAGCTCAGGACAATACTGCCCCCTTTGGATGAATTGCGTGCCCATAGTAAACTGAAAAAAAATCTGTCCAAAATTGCTAATATATGCATATAATAATTATTATTGGATAGAAAACACTCTAAAGCTTCTAAAACCGTTTGAATTATGTCTGTAAGTATAGCAGAACCCACAGGGCAGCCAATCTCCCAAACTAGTTTTGGAAACATGAAAGTTGGGCCAACTTTGACGTCATCGCCCCCACCCTTCCCAACCAGCTATGGATCTGGAAACACTTTCTATGTCTTCCACTAGATGTCCTCATTCAGTAGAGCGTTTAATTGTGGAAATACCATGAAACTTTGGGAGGCAAAATAGTGGGTGTCCCGAGAAAATACATGCGCGTTAGAGCGCGAATTGTACACAGTCATTCCTCTGTTCCAGATTGTCTGAGAAGAATTGCTTTTGTCTGGTTGAATCGCCAATTGTTTTGTACGTTTATATCATCCTAAAGCTTGATTCTGCACTTAGTTTGACCAGTTTAGTCGACATATAATATGTAATTTTGAAGTTTTGATGCGCAACTGTTCGGGACCAGAAGTCATTTTGGATGCATTTCAGCTTAAAGTGGTAGCATATGCTAATACAAAGACACACGACTTGAAACAAAACGATGTATTGGGTAAGTATGACTCCTTCCACTACATTCTGATCGAAGAACATCAAAGGTAAGGGAATATTTATGTTGTAATTTTGTATTTCTGTTGACTCCAACATAGCGGTGAAATATTGCTTACGTCTGAGCGCCGCCTCAGATTATTGAATAGTGAGCGATTTCTTTACCGTTAAAAATAAATGTGACAAAGCGGTTGCATTAAGAAGCAGTGTATCTTTCTAACTATATGTAGAACATGTATATTTAGTCAAAGTTTATGTGTATTTCTGTTATCTGGCGGAGCTATCTATAATTTCTCCGGACATTTTTGAGGATTTTCTGAACATGGCGTCAATGTAAACGGAGATTTATGGATATAAATTGCATATTATTGAAAAAAACATAAATGTACTGTGTAACATGTCCTATTACTGTCATCTGATGAAGATTTTCAAAAGGTTAGTGAATTATCTTTCTTTTAATCCTGCGTTTGTGATTGCATCTTTTGTTCGACAAAATGGCTGTATATCGTCTGTGTCTTTGTGGTGGTTTGACATAAATATGTGCTATGTTTTCGCCGTAAAACATTTTAGGAATCTGACCGCTGGGTAGATGAACAAGGTATTTATCTTTCATTTGAGCTATTGGACTTGTTAATGTGTGGAGGTTAAATATTTCTAAGAATATTTTTGCATTCTGTGCGCCACCTTTTGAGTTGAGGGGGGGGGGGTGCCCTTGCTTGGGGAACCTGTACCGTGAACACGTTAACACAGGGCGCTTTAGAATGGTAAGGCTACACCAACTGACAAGATGAAAGTCTAGGAGTGAAGTCGGGGGATGTGCATCTGCGACAGCCAAAAGTCGGATACTAATGTGGTTTTCCAACAGCAAAGCTCAGATTAACATGGCAGTGTTGCCATTGTTTATATATAAAAAAATATATATGATGTGTAAGTAAACATGTCTCCAAACCCCATATCACACACTCAAACTGAAATCAGGTGTATACATTGTATAATCAGTGAGCCTTAAATATCACATTAATTTCTAGCCACTGTATGAATTATAGCAAAGTTGGTTGCTTTTTCCGTCATCGTGTGGGTTGAACAAAAACACCCTAATGATTGGTTGACAATGTTTTAGAAATATATAGAGCCTCCCACAATGCAGCCGATGGCTGCAGGATGAAGTTGGTGAAGAGCAACTGCAGAAACTTGCAGTCGACTGCCTGACCTTGTAAAGTTCAAGCAGTCACAAATCGGACAATTTTTATCCATGCAACACACTTTGAAAGGTGGTGACCATTGCCAAAAGTGATCCGCTTGTACAGGCCCACATAGTTTCTAAACCAAGAAGCGCATCATCGCAAGACAACTGGGAGCCCTTGCACAACAGACCAAGCAGATCAGGCCAGGGGTTTGACAAGTCAAATACAATTTTATCGGTCACATACACATATTTAGCAGATGTTATTGCGGGTGTAGCGAAATGCTTGTGTTCCTTGCTCCAACAGTGCAGTAATATCTAACATTTCACAAGAATACACGCATCTAAAAGTAAAATAATGGAATTAAAAAATATATAAATATTAGGACGAGCAATGTCGGAGTGGCATTGGCTAAAATACAGTAGATTAGAATACAGTATATGCATATGAGATGAGCAAACACTGCTAACCTTAAATGAAGACCAGAAAGTGGCTGTGGTAACGAGTGACGTTGGTCACCGACTTTTAAAGTGTGTTGCAATATGGGTATAAAAATTGTCTGACTTGCATGTCGACTGCATGAACTTTACAAAAATCATGTGATCTAAAGTCATGCAGTTTTTGAAGTTGCCTTGGTTTTGATGAAATCGCCTTCAAGTCGCTGCAGTTGCTTCCGACCAACTGCAACATGCAGCATCCATAAGGATACCTGCTTTGCATGAGGTAACGATTTAATCATTCGCATATAAACACATACTATGCTGATGAGTGACATAGGAAGCAATGTGAATTGTGTTTACTAAGATGAATTAAGTGTCAAGCCATTCAGACCAGCCTTCCAGATTGAACTTTCATAAACTACAGTACCAGTCAAAAGTGTGGACACACCTACTCATTACAGGGTTTTTCTTTATTTGGACTACTTCCCACATTGTAGAATAATAGCAAATACATCAAATTTATGAAATAACACACATGGAATCATGTAGTATCCCAGAAATTGTTAAATCAAATTATATTTTCTATTTGAGATTCATCAAAGTAGTCACCCTTTGCCTTGACAGCTTTGCACACTTTTGGCATTATCTCAACCAGCTTTATGAGGTAGTCACCTGGAATGCATTTCAATTAACAGGTGTACCTTGTTAAAAGTTAATTTGTGGAATTTCTTTCCTTCTTAATGAGTTTGTGCCAATTAGTTGTGTTGTGACAAGGGAGGGGTGGTATACAGAAGATGGCTCTATTTGGTATGACAAGAACAGCTCAAATAAGCAAAGAGAAATGACAGTTCATCATTACTATGGACATGAAGGTCAGTCAATCTGGAAAGTTTCTTCAAGTGCAGGTCGCAAAAACCATCAAGCTCTATGATGACTGGCTCTCATGAGGACCACCACAAGAAAGGATGACCCAGAGTTACATCTGCTGCAGAGGATAAGTTCATTAGAATTACCAGCCTCAGAAAATGCATCCCAAATAAATGCTTCAGAGTTCAAGTAACAGACACATCTTAACATCAACTGTTCAGACTGTGTGAAATCAGGCCTTCATCATCAAAATGCTGCAAAGAAACCACTACTAAAAGGACACCAATAAGAAGAGACTTGCTTGGGCAATGAACAACGAGCAATGGACATTAGACCGGTGGAAATCTGTCCTTTGGTCCGATGAGTCCAAATTTGAGATTTTGATTCCATGCACTGTGTCTTTGTGAGACGCAGAGTAGGTGAACGGATGATCTCCGCATGTGTGGTTCCCACCGTGAAGCATGGAGGAAGCATGATGGTGTGGGGGTGCTTTGCTGGTAACACTGTCGGTGGTTTATTTAGCATTCAAGGCACACTTAACCAACATGGAAACCACAGCATTCTGCAGTGATACGCCATGCCATCTGGTTTGCGCTTAGTCCCACTATCGTTTGTTTTTCAACAGGACAATGACCCAACACGCCTCCAGACTGTGTAAGGGCTATTAGACCAAGAAGGAGAGTGATGGAGTGCTGCATCAGATGACCTGGCCTCCACAATCACCCAACCTCAACCCAATTGAGATGGTTTGGGATGAGTTGGACCGCAGAGTGAAGGAAAAGCAGCCAACAAGTGCTCAGCACATGTGGGAACTCCTTCAAGACTGTTGGAATAGCATTCCAGCTGAAGCTGGTTGAGAGAATGCCAAGAGTGTGTAAAGCTGTCATCAAGGCAATGGGTGGCTACTTTAAATAATCTCAAATATATTTAGATTTGTTTAACACTTTTTTGATTACTACATGATTCCATGTGTTATTACATAGTTTATGTCTTCACTATTATTCTACAATGTAGAAAATAGTACAAATAAAACCCCTAAACCTTTGACTGGTACTGTATATTTGTGTTGACAAGAACAGCATGTAACACCTCAGCTGACATTCTAGGAAAAAGTGATATTTATTAAAAACCCCAATAAAACATTCACACAAACACATATTGATTAAATATGCAAGAATAGTTCGTCACCCCTCAGTAAATGGTTAAAAGCATTAGAGGTCACACATTCTAAAAAGCATGTTGTTGACGATCTGTTATTTGGGCACTACACCATACTAATAACTGGTTATTAAAGAGGCACAACATGCCACACTTCATCTTCACTTGTTTCCTCATATTTTGGGAAGCATCCCATTCAGTGGAAAGGTTCATCATAGAAAATAATGGAGGAAAACAAATTGCACACGTGTACAGAACAAATTAAAAAATACTTTTGTGCCTGTATCTATAAGAAGTAGTTGAAAGCTGAAAAACCAACTAGAACACCAATGAAGAGTGCGACCGTTGGTGCACCCACTAACTTTAGCCCTAGAAGGGATACATCTGTAAAAACTGGAGGTAGAAGTATATTCCTGAGAAGTAAAAGACAAAAAGCCTCATTTATACTCTGAATTTCCAAGTACTGTACATGAAAACAAAATAGTTAACAAAACCAAGGCC
The DNA here is from genome assembly GCF_036934945.1 of Oncorhynchus masou masou. Taxonomy (NCBI): domain Eukaryota; kingdom Metazoa; phylum Chordata; class Actinopteri; order Salmoniformes; family Salmonidae; genus Oncorhynchus; species Oncorhynchus masou. The sequence continues at coordinate 75,892,313 of NC_088235.1, read as the reverse complement.
GGTATGTCAACCTAGTGCTTCCCCAAATCTCACAATACTATTATCGTCATTCATATTATGACTGTTATTATTAATATTATGATACATGTCATTGTGTAATCTCTGTGCTAGGTTTCTATATCATATTTGTTAAAGAAAGAACTTAAACGTGAAAAACAAAGTAACTCATATTTACAGCCATCCAAAGCCTTTTCAGAAGTGTTATCTATACAGGTTCATTCATAGAAGAATTGTCACAGCATAAGGCATCTTGCAATAACAGCAGATATTTTATCATAACATTTAATTTGATTTAATCTCCACATATGTTTTGGTTGTCCCTGCGATATACTATCTACCAAACAAATAGTTCAAGCAAGTGGTAAATCTCATATCAAGGCTGAAAATTCATGGAATGATTCTGATTAGAAATAAGCAAGTCTCTTAACTTTGGTTGAGATGAAGAAATGGGGGGGGGCTTGCAATCAAATATCAACAGGAGAAAGGCAAGTCATTTTTTTTCAAGAGAACACTTCTGTACGCTAGCTATAGGGGCCCCAAAAAACAACCATATCTATCCCTGAAACGTATGATTGTGCACTGTAACAAAGAAGTCCACTAGGGGGCAGCATCCCAGAGTAATAAAATAAGTATTCCTGACTGAGGCGTCCCTGGTCTCCATTGCATGTTGCCAAAAAAATCCAAAGTAATTATCATCAGCTATGATAGAGGAAAGATTAAAGGTTTAATATGATTGTCTGCAATAATCTATCCTTCCAAACATTATTTATCAAAAGCTGAATTCCCTGACCACAATCCAACTACAATCTCTTATCTCTGTCAATACATTGTACAGTATAGACCCAAATCATGAAACGCAGCATTATATATCACACTTTAAGATATAACCGCAATATACTACTTCATTAAGGTACTGTGTAAGGATCTTACAAGAGATATAGTCTAATCATAGTCTTTGAGGTAGAGGGGCTTCATTGTGGAAAAACAGAACACACGAGGTATACAATGTTGTAACATCTCCTGATTGTCGTTACAATGAACTCAAAACTCCACCCTCGCTGAGGATTCTGAACTCGAAAAGAGTGTGAATCCATGCAGTTTCTTGAAGATGCAGAAACAACCTTCGTAGTAGCTGTGGTACCTTAGCAGTTAAAATGCAAATATTTCTGAGCGCTGCAAATCAATGGATATCTGATAAAAATAGATATTTTCTTAATGACCAGATGCTCAGTTGTTGCCTTGGGGACAAGGAGGTCAAAGGTCAATTTGAAGAGCAGTGCTGACCCAAAGACAGTAATTGATTGGCTGTTTCCACCCCAATCCTTTACATAAGCAGCCCTACGTAATGCAAGCACGTACCTAAATTCATAAACGCTTTGTTGTTATGAAGATGTCATATCAATGTGTAGGTGCTTTTAAGACATGATTTCAAGCCCCTAAGTAAAGCTACTTCAACCCCAAACCTCTGTTTTAAAGCAGCACTATTGCAGAGCTAAGAATTCCTGCACCCATCAATCCCCTACTATAAGCTGTAAGTAAGGACATCCAAAAGCGCAGCTAACTTTAGAGTGAATATGATCCCTCTACTTATACAAGTACAGAGGACCCTGGGTAATTGATGAGACAACCAGATAGAAAACTACATTCTAAAACTAAAAAACAAATGGTTTAAACGGGTCATAAACGAAACGAACACTCAAACCAGCAAATACAGTTGTATAGTTTGTAACTATGACAGAAACGTAAAGCAGTGAAATACAAAGTGATTGTTTCACAGCAAGCTGGCAGACACCTGAGAAAAACCAACATGTCTGCACATATAAGTCCCAATGAGCATTAACAATTCCTGTTGACTTCCACCAGGAAAAAAAAAAGATCTTGCATCGTGACCACAGAGACTTGTGAACCTGTGTCTGAGGTACAATTACTAGACAATCTCAGCAAAGATTGATTTGTGTGCGACTGCATTATGCAAATGTAGAGGTTTTCTATAACATGAGGTCACAATGTTACTTTGTTATGCCCTGAAGAAATAAAATCTTTAAAGCTTTTCTACTTAAAATAGAAGATATTTAAAATGTTCTACTTTATAGAATCCAAATATATATTTTTTTGCAATAACTATATTGTTAGTGATGATGATGATAATAATAATAATAATAATAATAATAATAATAATGAGAATAATAATGTTAAAAATAAAATAAGTTTAATTGTGAGTCAGTAGCTGTGTTACGTGTAAACAGTGCATTACCCTTCCAACCTATTATTTTTCATTTGTTCTTAGATAATCACTGCATTTATGTAGAAATAAATTATTCACAGACTGTGCATATATCGTAATCATATACTGGCTCTTTGTTGGGTTATTCAAACTTATTTTGGCTAAAGAACAGAAGAGGAGAGAAGATATGAGAGAACCTGAGATAGACCACTTGAAGTACACAGAGTTTTAGTTTGTGTTTTTCTGTATATGTTTTTTTTGGCATAGGCTATTTAGAAAATTTGGTAGGGTTTTTTTTGGCTTTAGTTTTGGCATCAAAAAGTGAAGGGTTCAGAGTTGTTAAGATGATGGGTTGATTGAGGTAGGTGTGTAGGGGAGCGGCTGGGATCCACTGCGCCCACCAGGGGCTTTGTTGTTACTTGATGATCCTGAGGGGCCTGAAGAGGCTGACCCTGCTGCCTGAGCAAAAAGCATACCTGAATGAAAACAAAAAACAGACATAAAGTAACATTTACATACCCTACATTATTCATCTCATATGTATACGTATATACTGTACTCTATATCATCTACTGCATCTTTAGGTAATACATGTATCACTAGCCACTTTAACTATACCACTTTGTTTACATACTCATCTCATATGTATATACTGTACTCAATACCATCTACTGTATCTTGCCTATGCCGCTCTGTACCATCACTCATTCATATATCTTTATGTACATATTCTTTATCCCCTTACACTTGTGTCTATAAGGTAGTAGTTTTGGAATTGTTAGCTAGATTACTTGTTGGTTATTACTGCATTGTCGGAACTAGAAGCACAAGCATTTCGCTACACTCGCATTAACATCTGCTAACCATGTGTATGTGACAAATAAAATTAGATTTGATTTATGTCATTGCAAAGAGATAGCAAGTTGAAAGTTCAACTTGTGTTTTCCTGACCTACAAAAGGTCCAATGTTGTGAGTTGCAACAGGTCAGGAATGACAGTTGTAGTAACACAAGAGTGTCGTTGACTGACTGGTGACTCACCGGTGTACATGACTCCATTGAGCTCCACTGACATACTGATGCTGCTCATGCCATTTGTGGTGAGATTGAGAGCGGAGTCCTGCCGGCCACCTGAGAAAACACACAGCATGTAACGTACACAGCATTTTACAGGTGATGTTTAAAGCAGCAATCAGCAGTTGAAACAAAGCGTTTTTCCCTGCCCCTGTTTCCTTAAAAAGCTGAGGGATGGGGCTGGAGAAACATGACACCGATATGGATGCAAGGATAGACCATCCATATCAAAATGATAGTTTAGCCATGTTTTGAGGCTATATAGTGTTTGTTTACATTCATTTTGTTTACAAATCTGCTGGAGGGTGGTTGTGGAGTTGCGAGAGAACTTGGGCAAATACAATGGCGCAATTCCACTTGACATGTGGACTGACAATTTTCGGAAAATAGGATACTTGTTTACAAACATTGGAGTAAAACATGCTTATATTTCAGGTTGATGGGGTATGACAGTTAAACTAAGCTCATGATGCATTTATATGTTATATTATTCAAGAATCAATGGGTAAATATCCTTAAATTATATGTACAATTATATGTGGTGAAGTTATTAATTGCATTTTGGATGGTGTATCAATACACCCAGTCACTACAAAGATACAGGGGTCCTTCCTAACTCAGTTGCCGGAGAGGAAGGAAACCACTCAGGGATTTCACCATGACTTTAAAACCGTTACAGAATTTATTACTAACTTAACAGAGTGAAAAGAAGGAAGCCTGTAAAGAAAACAAATACTACAGAACATGCATCCTGTTTGCAACAAGGCACTAAAGTAATACTGCAAAACATGCATCCTGTTTGCAACAAGGCACTAAAGTAATACTGCAAAAATATATATGTGTCAAAGCAATTAAAAGTTATGTTTGGGGCAAATCCCAATACAACACATTACTGAGTATCATTCTCCATATGTTCAAGCATACTGGTGTCTGCATCATGTTATGAATATGCTTGTAATCGTTAAGGACTAGGGAGTTTCAGGATAAAAAATAAACAGAATGGAACTAAGCACAGGAAAAATCCTAGAGAACCTGGTTCAGTCTGCTTTCCACCAGACACCCAGAGATGAATTCACCTTTCAGCAGGTCAATAACCTAAAACACAAGGCCAACTCTACACTGGAGTTGCTTATTAAGAAGACAGTGAATGTTCCTGAGTGGCCGAGTTACAGTTTTGACTTCAATCTACTTGAAAATCTATGGCAAGACCTGAAAATGGTGGTCTAGGAATGATCCAAAACAGATTTGAGAGAGCTTGAAGACTTTTGAAAGAAACAATGGAAAATGTTGCAAAATCCAGGTGAGGGAAGCTCTTAGAAACTTACCCAGAAAGACTCACAGCTGTAATTGCTGCCAAAGGTGCTTCTACAAAGTATTTACTCAGAGGTGTGAATAGTTATGTAAATTAGATACTGTATTTCATTTCTAAAAACAGGTTTTCACTTAGTCATTATGGGGTATTGTGTGTAGATGGGTGAGATTTTTTTTTTTTTAATCCATTTTGAATTCAGGAAGTAACAACAATTTGGAATAAGTCAAGGGGCAGGAATACTTTCTGAAAGCACTGTAAACTAACTAACTGCACAACCTAATTTATAAACAAACAAATTCATTAAACAATCTAACACGTACAAATTGATATCTGAATAAACTAACAAACGGAACAACCTAATATATTAAACAAAGTCACTGAACCACCAAACGTCTGAGCAACCATGAAAACACAACCCTACTACTGAAGCACAGACACACACACAACCTCATAAGTTTCTGTGTAGACTTGCAAACTACTGTTAAATAGACAGAAAACACATAAGAGAAGAGTTGGGGGGAAAGGCTACATAGCTTTAAGGCATTTCCATGAAATAGTACTCATTCATTTGAACAAAAACAACAAAATGTCAAGGAAAATTCCCCAGCTTTCTGTACTTTTACTAGACACTGATAACAGGATAAGAAAGTTCCGCTGTTGAATCCCCTACGTATAGAGTCTGTATGCTGCTGGGGAACATTGTTTGTGCAAAAGGGGTCAATATACGCAATTGTTTGACATGGCCAGTTCAAGATCGACAATTTTGCTTAAGAACAGGAGGCCTGATCTACATGACATAAATCCCCTTTCAGGACTGTACTGTGGACCAGTGTTTTCTCAGATGATGGGTTGAGAACCACGAATGGGTTGTGTGGCCAGTCCCTGGGTTGTAGCTAAAGACTGGGTTGTGGCTTAGAGATACAGTTTTGTCTAATGTGGTGGTTGTCAAGGAGAAATTGAAAGCCCTTCATTAAGTAGGTCAAAATGTAAAAAGGTTTGGGAACCAATGCTGGATTTGTATTTACTATGGATCCCCATTAGCTGCTGCCAAAGCAGCAGCTACTCTTCCTGGGGTCCAGTAAAATTAAGGCAATTTATACCATTTTAAAACATTACAATTCATTCACAAATTTCACACTGTGTGGTTATTAACCATACTAAGACATATGTTATTTTACTGATGGGCTGCAATGGTGGCCCAATATTGGTACCTTCAAATCAAACCTTATTTAAAGTACATCTAAAATTGCAACATTCTTTACCTTGGTTGTTGATGCGGATGTTCATGGGCATCTGGGCGGTCATAGCCAGCAGGTTGTGCTGCAGTGCTCTCTGCAGCAGTCGCTGGTGCTCCTCGGCAGGCAGAGCCATCTTCTTTTCCGGTGGCTCGCCCGCCTCCAGTCTGTCCCTCAGCTGCTCCAGAGCCGCGACCTGGGCTGCCATGGCTGCCTGGGCCGCTGCCGCCTGCACCACTGCCACCGAGTGACCCGCCAGAGGATGCCCAGACATGCGGCCCACACCGGACAGGGGCTGACCGCCCTCATCTTCTGCAGGGGAAACGGAGAAGTTTGGAACAGGATAGTAGTGTTGGATGTGTTGGCATTTCAAATCAAATGTGTGATGCTATGGGTTACTGTTCACTTCAACTGTTCTGTAGTAATCTGTATGAACCCACCCAACACTTTGGGGTTGTGTTCGTGTTATGGTTTACTGTTCACTTCAATCTGAATGATATGAATGAACCGAAAGAAGAATTTAAATTAAATAAAACAAACTTCCTCATTTCAATGCAGCATAATTGTCCTCTAAAGATATCTGAGCAAAACCCGTTGCTCTCCAACAACACCTTTCTTGATTTTCTGGATGGGAGTGAGAGATGCTCCATTGGTGGCCATGTTCATCCCCATGTTCTGCATGGACATCTTGGGGGAGGACAGCATGGTGGGGGTCCCATTGGGGGAGTAGGTGAAGAGGGAGCTGCCGAAGCTCTGTCGGCGGCCCTCCCGCCGGTTACTATCGATAGCTGCCTGGAGCTCATTGGGGTTGCTGAGGCTCCTCTTGTCACATTCATATGGGTACAGGTACTTCATGTATCTGTGATAACGTAACGTGATAACGTTTCAGTTGGTATTAGGAACATTATGAAATCATGTGAAAAACACTATTACAATGGATAAGTATACCTTGAAACAAGTTTACAAATTGTGTGTTTGTGTGTGTGTGTTCACCAGGGGTTGGAACTGGTTCAGGGAACGGAACAGAAAACCAGAAAATAATACATTTAGAGGAACAGAACCGAGAACGAAAGTGAATTACACTGTTCCAGAACAGAACGGTTATTTTAAAAGCATGGGAACAGGATAATAACATTAGTTTACGTTACAGCATATTTCTTTTCAGTCCCACAAAAAAACGCCTATGCAAGGCACTCACTTTCAATCACTTATTCCAGTGTCTACCTGCTAGCTGAACATCTTAGCCAGTCAGTGTGCGTGTAGGCTAACTCCCCCTCCAAAGTATAGTCTACTGTAGCCTACAGACGTACAAGTGGGGTTCAGAAATTAGAGAGATATTTTATTAGAGAAGAATGGATGAACATGTAAATAGCTTGCCCGCTCCAGAGCAAGCTGCTCTATCCGCACTGATTGGTGAAGTCATTTAATGTTGCCTTGGGCAGACAAGTGTAGGGTGCGAGATGCGATTGAAATTTTGCGGGTGGTAGGAGCGGGTGGAGGAGGAGACTTGAAGTTGAGGAGACAAAAAGTTGATTTCAGAGGTTTAAAAACGATCAGAAATAAACAATATAAACATTTACTACGTTTATTTTGGTTCCAACCCCTGGTACTCACTGTGTCCTGAGAGTAAAGGCAGCACTGGTAATTGAGGTAGGAAGGTTGAGTCCTTTAGTGATCTCTCTCCACAGCTTCTTGTTGATGACCTCCACCAGGCCTCCCTTCTCTGTCACCAGCTGGTACAGCATGTACAGGTCCAGGACCTGCTTGGCCATGATGGGGATCCTGTTCACAGGGGTTCCTGGAGACAGGGAAAAGACAGGGAAAAGACAGGGAAAAGGGAAAAGACAGGGAAAAGACAGGGAAAAGACAGGGAAAATACTCACTGCCTGTGGTTACGCCATACTCTTTTACTAGGTTTCTCTTTTGATACGTCGCCATGGAACTGAGTGTGAACTGAGAAAGCCTTCTAGTCGTTTGAAACGGTTTGAACGCTTCAGGAGTACAACACTACTTAATTCACTGGGCGTGGCTTTGGTGACAGAAATGTCATGGTCTAATAGGTAGAGGGTATTGTTTTCCTACAGAGTGTCACACCTTTTCTGAGCACACATTACTTCAATAAATAATACATTGTCAATGCAATGTCTGTTTTATTCTTGTTATGGTATTGGGTCTTATTATCCTTTCAAATACGTGACATCTTCTTTAACAATTAAGAAAGCTATTGGGGGAAAAAAGAAGATACTCCTTTCAGTATTGTCAATTCCCTATATCGTCCCTAGAGGGCAGTGTCCAATTATTAGAGAAACTATGCTCGCAGACCCGCCCATACATTTGTTTGAGAGCAAACATACTGTAAACCTCCAATACTGGATTTTCCACACTGACTATCTTGATGTTTATTTATGTTTATTATTATTATTACATTCAACATGTTGGCCTTATATTTCCAAAGTAGAACTTCATTTGTGTATCAACATTATACAATGTACTGTGCTGTTTGAAATGCTTGAATAAAAACACCACATGGACCCACAATGTGACTGCTGACTACTCTCCATGATCTTTATCTGCATTGTTTTGTAGATACAGTCTGACTCTGATTAATAAAATATGATTGTGTGGAATTGCCATGTTCTGAGGCAGCAATTCACACTTGGAATGCTGAACCAAACCAAACACCATAACTGAACGGAGCAACATACAAACTCTGGAGCCTAAACATATGCGTAAATACATTCCTAACTCACTACATGCACTCTTGTGTACGCTCTACTTTTAGACGCGCTGGGAACAGTGAGGGCTTGGCAATCATCTCCAAATGAATAGCGATCCGCCCATGAAGGTGAAAGCTGAGAGTGGTGTTTCGTATGTCAATGAAGGGGGAGGGACAGGGGGTTATAGAGCAGTGTTTCCCAACTCCAGTCCTCAAGTACACCCAACAGTACACATTTTGATTGTCGCCCTGGACGAACACACCCGATTCAACTAATCATCAAACCCTTTGAGTTGAATCAGGTGTGCTTGTCTCGGGCTACGATCAAAATGTGTACTGTTGGGGGTACTTGAGGACTGGAGTTGGGAACCACTGGGCTAGAGAATAGAACATTGCCTCCCAGTACTAATCCACCAAGGCAAACAGTACAGCCTTCCAGTCTCCATCGAGTCATGGCAGTTATTGGCATTGATGTGGCGCTGCTAGATAGAGGGACAGAAAGGTACTGTACTCTCTGACACATACGACACTCCCTCACCTCTCTTTTGCATGAAGCTGAATAGGTCATCCAGAAACTCTTTTCTCTTGGGGTCGCCATCTAGTTCATAGAGCTGTTGAGGAGATGAGAAGAGGGGAGGGGGAAGAGATGAAACAAGTTACAACTGGGAGCAGATTACCAATGGGGGTTTGAGAGCCATTATTGCCCCAAAATGGAGGATGGAGCCTCAGCCTTAGAATGCCATCAAGTCGAGAGAGGAGGCCCAGTCTGATGAAAACCTGATGTGGCCCTGCTGCTATAGCTGAGAGCTCCGGAAAGCTCAGTGAAAGTTAACAGTAAAAGTGGATCACATGCTCAGGGGAACACAGTGGGCTATTGAGGCAACTTCAATTGCGGTATGAAGATTGATTCACACTCGCTGGTGCGAAGAGTATCTTTTGACTGGCTAGAATGTCAAACAAATGTACAGCTAACAAACCAAATGTATACCTGAGGTGAAATAAATTATATATATACCTGCTACACAAGGTTCTTCATCATTACAACAGTTCGGCCAGAGCACACAATGTAAAACTCTACCCTGGTTTGGGAGAGCTTTTTTCAGGCTCTTGCTGTGTAACCACAAACAGGCCATTCTCTTTGTGGCATTTAGCGCTCATTAGTGACGCCAAGCTGCCGTAAGATCTTATTATCAGAGGGATGGGGGGCTGGATGATTAGACAGAGAGAGCGGTAATGTAGGGCTGGAGGCAAGGCAAGTCTTAATTACAGGATGCCTGCATTTCGAGGAGTGCCGTGCTATAAATCTTCAAAATGGCTCCCCTCAGTCTCTCTCGCTCTTTCTCTCTCTCTGACAAGTTTGTAATAGATCTCCCCCCATGCCTCCCTCCACCTCCTCCACAGAGCAACCGCTGTGTTCTTCCTTTTCCTTCTATCCAATGCACACCGGTCTGCTCTGCCAGCATTCCTACTGTAGGTTCCTGAGATAGGCCTAACCTGCCTGGGAAAAGATAATCGCCTTGACAATAGAACTGTCTGGACAAAATTAGTTCACATAAGTTACAGCAAACATAAACAAGAGGGCATATATGTTTGCCACAGAGCAAATACAGTTAACATACACTTAGGTGTAAAAACTTGTTTTTCAACCTCTCCACAAATTTCTTGTTAACAAACTATAGTTTTGGCAAGTCGGTTAGGACATCTACTTTGTGCATGACACAAGTCATTTTCCAACAATTGGTTAGTCAGATTATTTCACTTATAATTCACTGTATCACAATTCCAGTGGGTCAGAAGTTTAGATACACTAAATTGCCTGTGCCTTTAAACAGCTTGGAAAATTCCAGAAAATGTTGTCATGGCTTTAGAAGCTTCTGATAGGCTAATTGACATAATTTGAGTCAATTGGAGATGTACCTGTTGATGTATTTCAAGGCCTACCTTGGGAAAATGGGAAAATCAAAAGAAATCAGTCAAGACCTCAGAAAAAATTTTTTAGACCTCCACAAGTCTGGTTCATCCTTAAGATCAATTTCCAAATGCCTGAAGGTACCGTGTTCATCTGTACAAACAATAGTATGCAAGTATAAACACCATGGGACCATGCAGCCGTCATACCGCTCAGGAAGGAGACGTGTTCTGTCTCCTGGAGATTAACGTACTTTGGTGCGAAAAGTGCAAATCAATCCCAGAACAACAGCAAAGGACCTTGTGAAGATGCTGGAGGAAACAGGTACAAAAGCATCTATATCCACCGTAAAACGAGTCCTATATCAACATAACCTGAAAGGCCGCTCAGCAAGGAAGAAGCCATTACTCCCAAACTGCCATAAAACAGCCAGACTATGGTTTGCAACTGCACATGGGGACAAAGATCGTACTTTTGGGAGAAATGTCCTCTGGTCTGATGAAACAAAAATAGAACTGTTTGGCCTTAATGACCACTGTTATGTTTGGAGGAAAAGGGGGAGGCTTGCAAGCCGAAGTGGGGTGGGGGAAGCACGGGGGTGGCAGCATCATGTTGTGGAGGTGCTTTGCTGCAGGAGGGACTGCTGCACTTCACAAAATAGATCATGAGGAAGGACAATTATGTGGATATATTGAAGCAACATCTCAAGACATCAGTTAGGAAGTTAAAGCTTGGTCGCAAATGGGTCTTCCAAATGGACAATGACCCCAAGCATACTTCCAACTTTGTGAAAAATGACTTAAGGACAACAAAGTCAAGGTATTGGAGTGGCCATCACAAAGCCCTGACCTCATCCTATAGAAAATCTGTGCGCAGAACTGAAAAAAGCATGTGCAAGCAAGGACGCCTACAAACCTGACTCAGTTACACCAGCTCTGTCAGGAGAAATGGGCCAAAATTCACCCAACCTATTGTGGGAAGCTTGTGGAAGGCTACTTGAAACATTTGACTCAAAATAAACCATTTAAAAGCAATGCTACTAAATACTAAATGAGTGTATGTAAACTTCTGACCCACTGGGAATGTGATGAAAGAAATAAAAGCTGAAATAAATAAATCTCTCTACAATTATTCTGACATTTCACATTATTAAAATAAAGTGGTGATCCTAACTGACCTAAGACAGGGAATGTTTACTAGGTTTAAATGTCAGGAATTGTGAAACTGAGTTTAAATGTATTTGGCTAAGGTGTATGTAAACTTATGACTTCAACTGTGTGTAGTCACTAGGGAGATTTGTGTGCTCTCTTCATCTGGTATAGGATACCCTTTTGGCTTCATAGCTTAACCAGAGGTCTGAGACATGATGTCTGGGGGCCCAATTGCAGCCATCCAATCTAATGTGTACCTCAAAGATTCAGTCAATTCTGGTTTGGCAATGTGGTAATTGCTATACTGTGAGCCTGTATTATATATTGAAAATAAGATTTTCTTATAAAAACAATGGGCCACTCGCTAAAATTACTTTGGAGGCCCCTGGTTTAGACTGAATATTAGCATGAGATTCATGTCAAAGGAAAGTTGATGAGCAGGGCGAAGCCATATCAAAGTGTTTGGAGTACCAGTGGCGGATGAACAAGACAGTTGGAGAGGTTGAGGGACAGCAGCAACCACTCTGAACAAGACAGTTGGGGAGGTTGAGGGACAGCAGCAACCACTCTGAACAAGACAGTTGGGGAGGTTGAGGGACAGCAGCAACCACTCTGAACAAGACAGTTGGGGAGGTTGAGGGACAGCAGCAACCACTCTGAACAAGACAGTTGGGGAGGTTGAGGGACAGCAGCAACCACTCTGAACAAGACAGTTGGGGAGCTTGAGGGACAGCAGCAACCACTCTGAACAAGACAGTTGGGGAGCTTGAGGGACAGCAGCAACCACTCTGAACAAGCCAGTTGGGGAGCTTGAGGGACAGCAGCAACCACTCTGAACAAGATTACCAACACCATCCCTGACAAGCAGAATCAATTTACTTAGGCAAAGCCATGGAGCATGCTCCTCTTTCTTTAAACAGTGCACTTTTGGGCCTCCCAGATGGCGCAGTGGTCTAGGGCACTGCATCGCAGCGCTAGCTGTGCCACCAGAGACTCTGGGTTTGCGTTCAGGCTCTGTCGCAGCCGGCCGCGACTGGGAGGTCCGCTCAATTGGCCTAGCGTCGTCCGGGTTAGGGAGGACTTGGCCGGTAGGGATATCCTTGTCTCGTCGTGCACCAGCGACTCCTGTGGCGGGCCGGGCGCAGTGCGCGCTAACCAAGGTCCCAGGTGCACGGTGTTTCCTCCGACACATTGGTGCGGCTGGCTTCCGGGTTGGATGCGCACTGTGTTAAGAAGCAGGCTTGATTGGGTTGTGTTTCGGGGGACGCGTGACTTTCGACCTTTGTCTCTCCCGAGCCCATGTGGGAGTTGTAGCGATGAGACAAGATAGTAACTACTAATAATTGGATACTACAAAATTGGGGAGAAAAAGGGGGTAAAATTCAACAAAAAAATTAAAAAAACACAACAAAAAACAGTTTACTTTCCTGACACAAGCTACTAGAGAAACCCACCAATCAGGTTCCCTTCCCCACCCCCTCTCTCTATCAACCACCACTCCCTTTAGTTGGGCCTCTCTCTCGTATTACTGGATACAGCTGCTTCCTTTTCCCAGGAAACTCTTAGAGACCCCCCACACACACACCCATCTAATCCCCCCTCCAAACCAGACCCCCCCACCCCTCCCCCACATACCTCTAGTATAACACATCTGTTTATCTGGGTTGGGTGGGGTTTGGGGGCTACAGGTTGTCACATCAACCTAAATCTATAGTATACACACTGATAGGGCGTTGACCGTCTCCTTGTGTGCGATTGTCTCGCAAAGAGCTGTGTCAATGAGCAAAAACATTGGTGGTGAGCATTACAGTACATTACTTTTACGTGTGCCCCAGTGATACTACGGCCAAGTAGGTAGGCGTTTTAGATGTAACTTTTTAGTAGCAGGGAGTTTTAACGTGAACAGGTTTCCTGCCAAACCAGATTTCCTTAGATCCACCCAGAATGTTACAATGTGAATAGGCAAACAAATAGTCAGAGACCACTTAAATGCATTGTCTGTGCAAACTACATAAAATGGTTGAGAGCGCCATATTTATATGGCTGATTACGATGTTTCTTCATTCGTAACTCTTGAATCATTGGACACAAGATAAGCAACATGTTCATTTCTGAATGCTCTAACTACTGTGTGCAGGTCAAGCTTGTCGTGCGCCTGTTGGGTTAAACACACACCCACACACAAAAAAAATCTGCTTCATGTCAAATATCATGAACAATTCCAGCACAGGTAGCTGGAATTGGTAGTCAAACCAGTTAAGAAAAACAACAGCAACCGGAGTCCCATGCAAATCATCATGGCACCGGGCGAGAAGTGTCACGTAGCACATAATTGGGCCTAGCTATTGAACACTATTCCCCACATGGATATTGAGAGGGAACTGCATTGAGCTGATGTGTTGCACAAACACTTACCCATCCTTTCACACCTGACAATCACCTCCGGGCAGGGCTGACACACACACACACACACACACACACACACACACACGAGTGGGGGATGGGAGGGAAAGGTCAGGAGGGGGAGTGAGCAAACATGCAGCTTGACTTCACCAGTGTGAGAAGGTTCTGGATATGGTTTGTGAACATCGGTACATGATGGCTCATATTCAAATAGTGCATTGTTCCTAGCTGTATCCCTCCTATGCTAGCTTTCTGTGTTTTCACATGGCTGTCAAGTGAACAAGGACAGTTCAACACCACAATGTGGTGCTGGCTGTTCCCTTTCACTCATTATCACACTCAACTCAAAGAGATATAAAACCACAGTTGCAAATAAGAAACCACATTAATGGAAATGCATTACAGTGAGGTATCGAAGCTAAAGAGCTAACGCTACACTAGCTGAGTTTGCAAGCATTGAATTAAAAAGAAAAAAACGTTCTGAATTTATCAATTTGAGTTGGCGTGTAGAAAACAGATAAATCATTGTGTTGAGTATAATACCCTTATTTTATGCTACGGCCTACTATATTACGTGACACAACTAAGAGCTTACCTTTATTTTTCCCTAAGAAAAAAATTATCATAATTGTGTATATTTTGTGCCTTCTAGAGAATATTTCCACTCAAGAGGAAAATAATTTGTACAAGTCAAGTCAAAGTTTTACTTGGCTGCCAGAACAGGAAATTAAGACTACATGGTAGCCTGGCGGGTAGGAGCATAAACGAAAGGTCACTGGATCGAATCCTCGAGCCGACATGGTACAAATCTGTTGTTCTGCCTCTGAGCAAGGCAGTTAAATACAACTGCGCCCCAGGCGCCGATGACATGGATGTCGATTTAAGGCAGCCCCCTGTACCTCTCTGCATCAGAGGGGTTGGGTTAAATGCGGAAGACACATTTCAGTTAAATGCATTCAGTTGTAGAACTGGTATCCCCCTTTCCCATAATCTAAACTGAAGAAGAAGGAACCAGCAAAGTATACTGTAGTTTATTTTTGAAGTGAAAATAAGGAGCTAATACCTACAGGGTAAAGTGACTTGCAGAATATACCAAAGTAGTATGTCAATAAAGATTAACGTCTTCCAAAATCATCCCCAGTCTGTACCTCTTTCTAGTGTCGTGCGAAGACATAACACAGTAAGAAAGATTTCACACTTGCGGATGGTCAATGAATGAATAGCTAGAGAAGTTACACTCGGTATTTGAATGAGTCCGAAACTAGTCTATTTGACTTTCCAGTCTCTCTCTCTCTCTCTCTCTCCTCTTTCTACACCCAAACAAATACAGAAACCTATGCATGAGCAGACATTTACTCTTTTAAACCCGGAGGAACAAACTCCGCCTTTCTGAGCAGTATACCTACAGAGACAGAATCCACTGCCAAACATGCTCCAACACATCTTTAATCCTGACTGAATTCCTGATCTTTAAATCCAAGATTCACCTTATGAACAGAGGGTTGTGGCACAATCGAAGGACCAAGATACAGGAAGTAAGCATTTTGTTGAACGGTGTATACCATGTGTATCCTGTACATAATAGAACTTAAAACTGAAACTGAAATACTCAGAAGCAAAAACAAAAGCTGTTTCTCGTAGTGAGCATTGCTGCATTTTCTAAGAACTGAAGAGAGTTGAGAGGACTGTCAAAATAACTTCCAAGGAATTGATGTGTGTGAATTAAGAGTAACGGTGATAACCGCGATGTAATATGTTTGATTTCTGCCAATTAGTGTAGTCAATAAAATAACTACATTTAAATGATTAAAGTAATCCTATATAGGGCCTATGGCAAAGTAATAATCATGTCTTTCATTGTATATATTTACATTTGAAGTGAAAAGAGAGTGAACACCACTTGACCATATATGACATGAAAATAGAATGAACAATATTCAAATGATACATGTATCCCATTCCCATTAACCCCAGCTGTTCTTACACACAGCCAGTACAGACATTGATAATGAATGTAGAATAGTTGGTAGCTTGTGAGAGCCTCTACATGGCTAACTGCATGGATGATGTATTAAAGGCCTAACCTTACTACACTTAAATGATAGTGCCAGAGAAGCCGATGTTTGGAGGATATATTGGCATGGGTGTCGTTAGGCCCGAGACGAAGTTAAGGCCTGGCAAACCGTGCCAATATATCCTCCAAACAACAGCTTACCAACCTATTCAAATCATGATTGACATATTTTCATGAAACACCTTATTTAGATGAATTTATTCATACCATTTCATCATTCCACAAGGTATAGTCCTGACACACACAAGTCTGAGGTTGCTACCCAAGCCATCTGGTCATTCATTCTATTGGTTTGGTTGCCAAAAACACGACCCAGTTGTGAAGACTTTCTGTCCTGCATCTATGGATGCGACCCAATCGTTTCTTCTAAATGTTCTATTGTCATACTGGCTGGCAATGTTCTTATCCCTTGCTTGCTAGCTAGCCAACTACGGCTAACGTACAGTCACGTCAAAAAGCGCATTCAAAATAACAGCAAAATAGCTGCATTTGCATTTGTTAAAGCTGTTTTCTAGTGACATTCATTTGGATACATTCATAAGAATGAGCTAATGATGCGTGATTTCACTTGGCATAGAAAATGTACTCTCATCAGGACACGGTTGTTCAGAGAAGCTAGCCAACAACACAGCTATCACAATCACCTCAAACTGAAGCTGAAAAGACAGCTGCATTTACTTTCATTTGACCCGTTTCATATTGACATTTCTTTGTTTATATCCATACAAATTACGCCGATTCATGATTTCGACTGGCTGAGAAATGCTGCCTGCCTGTCTGTCTCGTCTCCCGACCCCTACACGTACATTATTATGGGACAGCTGTAGATCGAATTTCATTATTGAAACAATGTTGTAAATGTCAGACAGCAAGGTTTAAACAAATCTCTGCTATTGAAAACCAATTTCTAGTCTAAAAGAAATGGGAGATAATGTCTAGATGCTTTTTAAGTAATATGTGGAGATAAAGTTTATAAATTGTCTGGCTGGGCTGAAGAGACAGTGGATTGCGCAGTGAGGTGGAACAGAGTAAAAAGGCATTTCAACGTCAGTTTTAGCTGGTGGTAGTTTCTGGATTAGACACCGGCTGGAATGCGGTTTTAACCAATCAGCGTCCAAGATTAGACCCACCCATTGTATGAAGTCTAATGAATAGTATCATATTTATAAATGACAAAGAAGGTAGGGCAGAACTGTGAGCAAGCTGCAGTTTCACATGACAGCAATGTGAGTGGGTGGGGAAATGTTTTATTGGCACGAACAAGAACAGGTTCTAAGAACGACATCACCTAACAAAACAAAGAGGTCCTCTATATAGATTAGAACCTTTCCACACTACATTACCACGTTAGAGCCTGATAAGTGTAATTAACCCCAAAAAGGCCCAAAATTTCTAATTTCTACTATCAACCCCAAAAAGGCCCAAAATTTCAACGAGATAAATATCTAATGACTATTCATGCGCAAGCTGGAAGCATTTATTCAGCGCCAGTGGAGATGAAGTGATAATGTTGTCTCTAAACGTTAGAGAGATGGAGACAGAGATAGTAGCGAAACTCAGGGTTCAAGCCAATGTCACGAAACAAACCAGAGCCTGCGTCACCTAACAGGACCAGCAGACAATCTGGAGGGAACAGAAGACGTTATGTCTGGAGAGAAAGGCTCCAGTTGTTTGTGCAACAGAGGGCTGGGGTAAGGCGCCTCAAGTGTCAATCAGAATGATTGATGGCTTGGGCTATGAAGGTAATGGTTGACGACAGCCCAGGTCCTTCCCCCTCAGCAGCCCTTTCCATGGGGCTCTTTAGGGAAGGAGATGTCCTGGTCGCGTGACCGGACCATCCAGATCAATAGGTTGTATGGGTGAACATTTAACCTCTGCTGACCCTTGATTTGTCCTCTCCTTGTCAGCTGTCCTCCCCCATGTTGTGGAGATTGAGTTAAAGGACAAAGAGAGGAACCATGGAGGTGGTAGGTGTGCAACTCAGCCTGGACTTGGTAGGAGGTGGGCTTGCCAAGACAAAACACATGACAAAGACCCACCATTGTCATATAAAGATCAGGGAGAGTCATAACACTGTCCACTGTTTTGACTTGAATCCTAAACATTTTCCAGATGTAAATGGGATCCAAACAAGGTGTGGGCTTGCTAATCTCACACATCATACTTTGTATGAATGTCACGCTCATAATGGGTCTTTACGGATTAAATTGTAAATTCATATTTTACCCTATTGACATTTTCCTATCACACCAATCTATTTCAAAAAAGGTGGATTCAAAAATGCGAGGCAGTGTGAAACACTAATACATATATTTGTATTATTGCTCAAGGTCACATTCTAGGCTTTCATACAGTAAGGTGGGGAGAACCAAATGGAGACAGAGTTTAAGCATTGTATAGAAATGTATAGATTAGATACTACAAAAGACACAAGGCATCCACAAAGGCAGATGTATGGCTTGAGAAGTCCAGCAATGTCAACCCTTTTAGTTTTTTTGCTTTAAGCCAATAAAGGAAATGCAAGTTGTGTAATCTCAGTCCACTCCCTGACAATGTATTAGCAGACAACTCACGGTTATGCCTAAATCAAATCAAGTTATGAAGAAATACAAGGCTAGACTTTTCAGAATCAGAGGGGTCGGGTTAAATGCGGAAGACATTTCAGTTGGACAACTGACGAGGTTTCCCTTTCAAACCAAATACAAAAAAAGTTCAAGCACCAAAATGGGAACACGCAAAAAAGTGCTGGCCTTTATGCAATCTTTGTTTACATTCCTGCTACTAGCTACCCCCCTTTGACGCCATATTCAGCGCCTGCCAATTTCCAGTTCTGACATCAGCTGCACAGCAACTAGAAGCTGGACACTTTCCAACACTCTACTTCATAGCCAAAGGCCAGTATTCACTACACTTGTACTGCTTGGCTGTTGTTCAAACTGTAGCTCCTCCCTGCTCTCTCCCTCCCACACCCTTTAGTTACAACCCTTAATTTCTCCTTGATTCAAGAAGACTTTAAAGAGCTTCCCATGTCGCTGTTTATTTTGTTTTCCTTCCATTTTTTTTGTGGGATGCCACGTTCCATTAACCCTGTTCCTTCTTTGTGTTAAACGGAGCCTGCCGCACACCCAAAGATTCACCAGGGCACTTTAAGGCAGATCTGTAGAAAAATTCAGTTGTCCAACTGTCTTCAGCATATGCTCCTCCAATGGTCTGTTGTGCACTATACAAAATGGTTGGGTCACAAGTAAATGCTGTGCGAACTGGATGCAATACTTCACTGACTTTGCTCCAAGATTTGATTTGATTTATTTATAAATCAGGCCAATGGACTACATTTGTATGAGCAAATCTTTATAGGCTAAATGGTTTCAGAGAAGCAAACTGTTTTACAGGGGTTCACACCAAAGGCAAAATGCTTAAGTCACATTTGAGCAAGACTGTGTGTATTACAAGGATGTTTCACTAATATTCAGAGTCATTGGCTGATCAATATCATGTTTTTAGGATTTAGGCCTAAATGTAGAAGTCTGTTAAATTATATTAAAAGCTATACCTCAGGATATGGTGAAATTGTATTTTTAGACAGTTCATTTTTTTTCTGAATATTTCTTTTTATTTGTTACAATAAATAAACAGCTGGTAAACACCAAGTCATAAAAAATAAATAACGGTTTGAAAAAGTACTGAGATAAGCTAAAACACAAAACTGCATGGCAGTTGCTTTTGACACTAACAAGGAGGCTGGCAAAGCTATAGGCTACATGTATTTTGTCATTTGAGCACTGACTAAACAGTCAGGAAGAAACTGTTAACACATTTCAGAGACGAACATTAAGGAATGCCATCAGTATAGGAGTTGTATCAGCAGAATCGTGCTGGCGAGCAATCCCAATAAGTGGCACTCTGTATTGGCTCCAATTCGCCCTTCATTTCCTGTGGTCACTGCCCTTCCCCCATTCCATGTGTGTGCATGCAAATCAATATTTAATGCCAATTCCCTGATAATAGGGAGTGGAATGAATTTTTAAAGAGATACCCTCTTTACTGTCCATCTGTGTTCCGTCTTCCCTGCTGTGTGTCTTTAAAAATACAGAAGGAGAGAGACAAGAGCGGGCACAAAGGTTTTATTTGCTTCTGGAGTTTTCTAGCCTGAGAATGATAGTGTAATGGGAGAAGGGTTAGACAATGGACAGTCGGGAGGTCAACACAATTATTTCTGAGGCACTCTCCGCCTTGTTTGTGGACAAGCAGCAGATTCCCCTTCAACACAATGACTGTTCTGATTAGTCAACTTTAAGGAACGTGGTAATTGTTATCCTAAAAGGCCCCAAAATAAATAAAAATCCCTGATAGTGGTTTCGTCTGGAAATCGTTAAGTTAACCGCTAATATTGTTACTTAAATATTTCTCTCTATTTAAAAAGTGCTTGCAATGATCTTTGAATTGGACATGTTTGTTATAGAGGTCTGAATACACTGCATGCTGTCATCATAATTAAAACATGTTTCAAGGTGTTTGAACAAATAGAAGAGGTTAATATGTATGTCTACACACTAGCTGCAGGGTTAATGAGTCAGTTCTGAACAGGGAGGTAAAAACATTTTCCAACTTAGGCGCACACGTGCTCCTTGTAAAAAAAAAAAGGTCAGTGTAGAGCCCAGCCTCTGGTGAATGAGCACCAAGGCTGCTTCTGAAATGGCACCCTATTCCCTACATAGTGCACTACTTCCCGGGCAAAAGTAGTACAGTGAACAGGGTGCCATTTTGGACATAACACAGGTACATTTTCACTGTGGAAGTAGCCCCAAAAGCACCAGATTCTCACCTCATGTGATTGTGATAATGGACGGTTATGATGACCTATGCCTTATCAGATGTCAAATAGTAACAGATACATGTAGGCCTGCAGGTTGGTGGAGAAACATAAAGTTAAAGATTCTCCCTCGTGTTTGAGGGAGTGAACAACTCCGAATGGAAAAAGAGGGCCGAGTAGTAGTAAAACAAGTGCTGTCATATAGGAATATCTGAGGACAGGTGTATGTATAGGTGCCAGGGGGTGGGGATAGGTCTCACTAACATAACACAGCTCAAATGGCACTATACCAGGGGCAAATCAGTTGAACTGGCAAACATTATCCACCGCTGGTATAACTTGATATCCACCCAATGAATCATTTTTTAAATTCAGCAGATATATTCTATCAGAGGCTACTGGCAACCTGCCTAGAAATGTTGATTAATTAATGACCACATATTTTATCAGACCTCCGCCCAGACCACATTGAGGCTGATTTAGTCAGACCTTTCTTCAGCCAAGAGGATGGACACTCCTGTGTTCCATGACCAGGTTTGACTAAAGGCAGCTATACACTGGCGTTCATGTAACATGGACATCCATAATACGCTCACCTGCATGTCTAGTTTGTATGTAGGGCCCACATATCAGATTGGAATGGTTCCAACTGGCACAGACCGATAGAGACATGCAGCATTCTGAGAGGGTCTGGGTCCAGAGTGGACAGATTATCACGCTCCCTCAGGCACATTCCAACTGCCTCCACCCACCTACCCAAAATAAACTCTACAGTCTTAACCCCTTCCTCCCCAGGGAGAGGCACAGACCATCACAATACTTCTACTCAGCTATTATCGTAAGAAAAACACATTTAACCGGGAGGGGGAGGGGTAGGCAAAGAAAAAAAACATACTGGCAATCTTAATTATTAACTGTCAACAATATTCTTCCTTCTCTGAGGTAACCATGATATAACTCGGATCATTTCAGCAACACTAACCATGTTTCCATCCACAGTGTTTATGCGAATAAAGTCATACTGTATAAAATAAAATCCAGACAGCTGTGATGGAAACAGGAAGTTTCGATACAATTTTATAAATGCCGACAGATCATTTGTTTGTTTGACACGGTGGGATTTTTTTGTGTGTGTCTGCAAAATGTATTATGCGAGAAATGCCGGTGGAAATGCCTTTATGTGCAAATATTACACAGCGCTCCTTTCCAATAAATATCGAGGGTCTTATTCTGGTGACATGATGATCGATGCTTGACAGCCTTTTAACAAATATAAATATTCTCTCTTATCCATAATAGTCTCACCATGTAGACTGTATCCGCAAACCGCCGGCTCGATCGCACGTGCCGAGACCAGAGTAGGCACATTTGCTATTTGTGACAGAACTGTAGAGTTGAAAATGCGATGGAAACATATTGAACTTCAGATTTTTTATTCGGTACATAAAAACTTAAGGGAAAAGGTACATTTTTCAGGACTAGGTCATCACTCGCTGATTTCTATCTGCAACAAGTCAATTTGGTGGAAATCCACCACTGGTGGAAAAACGTGAATATACACAGGGTAGTCCCTCGCCAATTGGATGGAAACCGAGCTACTGACATTTCCTGATAACATGTACTACAACATGAAAATGCATCACATTTCGCCGTGGGTCTTATAACACTGTCAAACATTTGTTGAAAGCAACAATTTAAGTAACTCACGTTAAAAAGGCACATAGCCTAGTGGTTAGAACGTTGGACTAGTAACCGGAAGGTTGTGAGTTCAAACCCCCAAGCTGACAAGGTACAAATCTGTCGTTCTGCCCCTGAACAGGCAGTTAACCCACTGTTCCCAGGCCCTCATTGAAAATAATAATGTGTTCTTAACTGACTTGCCTGGTTAAATAAAGGTAAAATATAAATAAATAAGATGTATAATTGTGGTTAAAAACCAAATACACAAACTCCCCTATACATTACCACCATTTTTGTATCATTATTACATAACTTCCGAAGTCTGATCAAATAATGACAATCTGTGTAGCAAACTTGCATTTCCCAATATTTCTAAAATACCCTGTGGCAGCGTTTACAGCGGCTAAATGTACTACTGCGCTCAACTACAGCTGCTCATACCCAAAATCCTTCACAGTAAACACGAGACTGCAAAGGAAGGAAAGGTAGACTCAGCAATATGACATCAATATGACTCAGCAATATGACATCCTCATACACAACTAGGCGTCTTCCTGCTTACATCAACAGAATTGAAATTTGACAAGACTCTTTCCAATGTGAGCATACCTCAATGGAGGGAGGGTGCAAATGGAAGAGCCCAGCTGTGTATGATGATATCATACTACTACTGAGTGTACTATAACATTTACATTTTTGCCATTTAGCAGACTCTCTATCCAGAGTATATCAAATCAAATGTATTTGTCACATACACATGGTTAGCAGATGTTAATGCGAGTGTAGCGAAATGCTTGTGCTTCTAGTTCCGACAATGCAGTAGTAACCAACAAGTAATCTGACCTAACAATTCCAAAACTACTACCTTATACACACAAGTGTAAAGGGATAAAGAATATGTACATAACGATATATGAATGAATGATGGGACAGAACGACATAGGCAAGATGCAGTAGATGGTATCGAGTACAGTATATGAGATGAGTAATGTAGGGTGTGTTAACAAAGTGGCATAGTTACAGGAGCAACATTGGTTAAGTGACGTGCTACAGGACTCATGACAGATTTTTCACTTAGTCGGCTGGTTGATTTAAACCAGCAACCCCTCCGAGTCCTACCTGTCTGAACTGCTCTTCGTAGGTCCAGTCCCCATGGTCCAGGCCACCCAGCTGGCTCTGGGATCCGTGTGGGGGGAGGATGGCTGCTCGGGGCTCCTGGTCTGGGTCGGTGCTGGGCCGGGCTGGCTTCAGCAGCTGGGAGTGGGGGTGCAGCTGGCGGTGAGGCAGCAGCAGGATGCCCTTCCCCGGGGCCACCGCCTCCCGGCCTGTAGGCAGGCCCTCGTTGACTAGCTCGTCCTCGTAGTCCTCCTCCATCTCCCCCTCAAAGTCCTCCTCATCCCACTTCTGCTTTCTGCAGCCGAGAGAAAAGCCACGCCACCCGCATGTTACAACATCCTTACACAAAATGGCATGTACTTGAAATATACCTGTATACATACTGGTGCACTTGTGTAACCAGTAAGGGCAATGATCACATTCGATGGAAAGCTAGCTAACACACCATTGAAACATTAAAAAGGTGTTGCATTATATAGGCTAAATGGTAAAGATTGAGGAAATGTGTATGAAACGCTCACCCATTACAAGTGAACAAAGACCAGACAAAACCCTAGACCAGAGCAAAGCAAATCAGACATTCAAGGTGAAATGAAGACAACAGGGTAGAAGAATGAGGCAGTCCTACTCACATCTGCTCCTCTTCCACAGAGTCCATCATATCCTTGTACTGCTCCTCTCCTTCCTCATCCTCGTCATCCTCCTCCTGTCCCTTAATGCTGCGCTCTGAAGTGGGGCTGTCTGAGGCCCTCTGCAGCCCCGCCGCCACTGCTCTCATGGCTGCCAGCGCCGCCATCTGGGCGTGCTCCGCCTCGGGGGCAGGGCTTCCCATCAGCTCGTCCCCAATGTGGGCGGAGGTACATCCATGACCCTGCAGAGCGCCACCCTGCTGCAGCTGTTGCTGCTCCAGTTCCATCAGCAACTTGGCCCTCTGCTGCCTGTGAAGGTTCTCCATCACGGCTTGAAGCTTCATCTCAAGGGAAAGTGATGCACCAGTCAGTGGTCTCCTTCCCCTCCCCCTGAACAGCTCCAGTCACAGGGGCCGGTGTGGGCTGCCACCTCTCTAAGTCCTGATGCTGAGGGGCTGGATAGAAGGCCTGACCAACTAACTCAGCGGCTGCAGAGCTCTTTTGACGGGTAGGTTCTTGAAGAGTGGGAAGGATGCTTAGAGCGATGAGACATACACTCGGACACTGTCCACGGCTCCCGAGCCGGAAGACTCTTGTGCCGTTTCTCAGTGCAGGGAAGGTCAGTGAAGTCTCACCACTTAGAAGAGTCCATGTGAGTGCTGTACTTAAGAACTAGTGGCTGAAAATCTCTCTATGTGGACTTCACCGGAAGGGATTTACCAGGGCCTGTGGGAAAGAGACAAACACATGTGAGACAAAGCACCAGCCACTGCTTCAACATTTTTCACATGTTGGTAAGCACATACAGTACCCGTCAAAAGTTTAGACACACCTACTCATTCAAGGGTTGCTCTTTATTTTTACTATTTTCTACATTGTAGAATAATAGTGAAGACATCAACACTATGAAATAACATATATGGAATCAGGTAGTAGCCAAAATAAAGTGTTAAACAAATCAAATTATATTTTCTATTTGAGATTCTTTAAAGTAGCCACCCTTTGCCTTGATGACAGCTTTGCACACACTTGGCATTCTCTCAACCAGCTTTATGAGGTAGTCACCTGGAATGCATTTCAATTAACAGGTGTGCCTTGTTAAAAGTTAATTTGTGGAATTTCTTTCTTTCTTACTGTGTTTGAGCCAATCAGTTGGGTTGTGACAAGGTAGAGGTGGTATATAGAAGATAGCCCTATTTGGTCAAAGACCAAATCCATATTATGGCAAGAACAGCTCAAATAAGCAAATAGAAACAACAATCCATCATTACTTTAAGACGTGAAGGCCAGTCAATTCGGAAAATGTCTATGCATGCCAACCATGTGATCTCAATCAGTTTCATGAGAAGATCTTGAGTTAAGCTACAGCAGGGTTTCCCCAAAGTCGGTCCTCGGGCCCCCCTGGGTACATGTTTTGCACTACACAGGTTATTCAAATGACCAACTCATCATCAAGCCTTGATTGGTTGAATCAGTTGAATAGTGCCGGGGGGGGGGGGGGCATAACCAAGTTTATTTTGCCTGGTGGTGCTCTCTGTTGAGTATTGGCCACCAGTCGAACAATCATTATATAATCGTATCATTAAAAGAGGTGGTATTTTTGTTTTAAAGTAACGTTATACTATGCTATTATATTCAGTTCTGTTATGTTGAATACGGTCATTATGTGATCTTTCAAACATTGATTCAGCTTTCTTAAATGAGCACCATTCGCCAGAGTAGTCTGTTCTCTGGGTAGCCGAACGAGTAGAGACGGTGTGCCAAGTAAAGAATCCTGCACATGCGCAGAAGCTTCTGACCTTTAGCTGTCGGGAAGAGGGGTCTAGAGAACTTGGATCCGCAGCCACTCAGTTTCATTTAAAATGACAGGGTCCGACTGTCTTAGGGTTGACAATTTTATCTTAAAATCACCCATAACTCTCATTGTGACAGGGATGAATGGAGGAAGGGAAATTGAATACAAGCTTAACAAAAAATGTAAACTAGCCTATCTTTCTATGGGGTAACAGGCTCAACGTGTTATGTTCATCAGCTTTTACACTATGATTGAGTGTTTTACCAACATTTACACACACAATGGCTGAAGGACATAAAATGCACCCTATTCATGGTAGGACATATTTTTGGTCAGAAATTCAAATATAAGGGGGAAATCCATGATACAGCCCCGATTTGCATGACCAGTACGTAATTTGTCCAACAAACATTACTCAGAGTATTTTCTAGGATGACTAAGATCTATTTGTACTGTACTCAAATGACTCACATGGACAGCAATTCATAGTGAGACATACCAGATTTGGCTCCTACAGTGCCTTCAGAAAGTATTCATACCCCTTAACTTATTCCACATTTTGTTGTGTTACAGCCTGAATTCAATATGATTTCTTTCTCGCCCATCTACAACCAATACCCCATAATGACAAAGTGAAAATATGTTTTCATAAATTGCTTTACATTTAATTGAAAATTAAATACAGAAATGTCTCATTTACATAAGTATTCACACCCCTGAGTCAATACATGTTAGAATCCCCTTTGGCAGCGATCACAGCTCTGAGTCTTTCTGGGTAAGAGCTTTCCACACCTGGATTGTGCAACATTTGCCCATAATTATTTTCAAAATTCTTCTGTTAAATTGGTCATTAATCATGGCTAGACAATCATTTTCAGGTCTTTCCATAGATTTTTAAGTATATTTAAGTCAAAAACTGTAACTCAAGATATATTCACGGTCTTCCTGGTAACCATCAAATATGGAAAAAGTCAAGGGGGGTGTGAACACTTTCTGAAGGCACTGTAGTTGCTTCTATGGTCTACATTTTGATTGAACAAGGCCTAGGTCACATCTAGGTCGGAACAAAGATAAGCTTTACACATGTTGCTCTAGAAACAAGAGCACACACTGACAGGGATATGAAGACAGATTCTCCAAGCAGGTGTTGAACAGACGAGGTTGCCTCTGGAATGACACCCTGGCCAATACCCTGTACTGATCTGCTTTGGACCACAGGCCTATGACTCTAGTCATGATAGTGTTCAGGATGAATGTGCTTCTCTTACTCATTAAAAAAATATGCTGCTTTCATATAGGATTCACTGTATTTTGCCTGTAAATGTTTTTTTGACCAATGCTTATATGACCCCCTTACAAACAGGCCCATTTTTTTTACCACTTTCTTGCCTGCATACTCATTTTATACCTCCCATGACCATGCTGGGATGCCGGGGAGGAGTGGTAGTAGTGGTGTGCAGATGTGGGTGGGCGTCTATTTGAATAAAGCCATTGAATAAACACCATCCATTATTCATTGGTTTAGGCCGGTCCTAAGAAACATAAGTCTAATAAAATGTATTTTCAAAACAATTAAATGGAATGGTTTGAGTTGAACTATACTACATCCAAACTAATTAAATCAATAGTTCATTATTTTGTTCATTAAAAACAGACGACACACCTACCACGATCACAGTCAACACACATATTTTGTAGTAAGAATATAATGGAATAAAATACAAATAATATTTTTCCCGTCTGAAAATAATAGGAATTATATTTTCAAAAGCTGTCTTGTGTTCATATTTCACGACCTCCGTTGGCTTTTGGAGTTGCCTATACGCGATCGGGCAAAAATAGTAGGCCTACACTTGTTTTGGGCTACATTATTGCATGCTAAATGTTTCTGATCAGTGATAGATGAGCAACGAATAGATGAGCTATACCAACACCACTTGTTTACCGAAATTATTACTAGGTCGTTAAGCGGAAATAAAAAAGTTTTTGCTTTGATACCGGCAATACCTTTCAGATATAAGGAAAAGGCAGAAAAGAAAGTTGGCAGAAAAATGTCTTAGTATGAATGGGATAATAAAGTGACTAAAACAGCACTGGCAAACCTCTTTGTCCCTTCTATGGGCTTGTGTGTCAGGAGACAAGAAATAAACACCAGATGAACAGTTGTATTAGCAGAGGTGAGAGACATTCAATATCAATTCACGCAACATTATTTTCTGCCACAGAGGGCAACTGTGTCACTGCATTTGTTGGATCCAAAAGAGTAGCAATAGAACATCATACAATACATGACCAAAAGTATGTAGACATGCTCGTCGAACATCTCATGCCAAAATCATGGGCATTAATATGGAGTTGGTCCTCCTTTTGCTACTATAACAGGCTCCATTCTTCTGCGAAGGCTTGTCACTAGATGTTGGAACATTGCTACGGTGACTTGCTTCCATTCAGCCACAAGCATTAGTGAAGTCAGGTGCTAATGTTGGGGGATTAGGCCTGGCTTGCAGTCAGCGTTCCAATTTATCCAAAAGGGGTTTGATGGGGTTGAGGTCAGGGCTCTGTGCAGGCCAGTCAAGTTCTTCCACAACGATCTCGACAAACCGTTTCAGATTTACCTTCACTGGAACTAAGGGGCCAAGCCCAAACCATTATTCCTCTTCCACCAAACTCTACAGTTGGCACTAAGCATTGGGGCAGGTAGTGTTCTCCTGTATCTGACAAACCCAGATTAGTCCGTCGGACTGCCAGATGGTGAAGCGTGATTCATCACTCTAGAGAACGTGTTTCCACTGCTCCAGAGTCCAATGGCGGTGACCTTTACACCATTCCAACCGACGCATGGCATTGCGCATGGTGATCTTTGGCTTGTGTGCGACTGCTCGGCCATACTTTTGGCCATATATCGTATCATATTGTATCAAGTTCTATAGCACTATGGTAACAAGTATCTTGTCTGTTTATTGCAACCATAAAACTAGACTTGGGGTTACAGACCAAAACTGTGTTGCTATTACATTCTAAACATACATGTTGAATCATCAACAGTCAAATGCATTGACCATAATTATTTATCTTACGCCAATTTGCAGCCCCCAATGTTTCACAATACAGTTTCATAAGCCAGTGGTTAAGCCCAATTCACAACTGACTGCTTCACGACTGAGTGGTTCTCTAAACTTTTGCACAAAATGTGCTTCCTTATATTTGGAAATATTCCATTACAGAGACACACCATAGCAGAACAGCAAACTGCTTTCAAAGTCTTTGCTGTTCCTGATTCAAATACATTGAATTGTGGGAGGTGTTAGTGGTTTCTCTGCTTCAAATGCCTTTTTTGGTGGCCAACATCTTTGATTTCCCACAGACATGGCAAGATACAGTCCTCACTCTATGTTAGATCATTCATTCATCATTCTGATTGTCAATAGGGAACATTGAAGCGCTGCATCACATTCACCACCATGATATAAATAACTTTGGGACTATGTCAATGATTCGTGTGATTGCATAATAATGCCATTATCATTCATCTTTGTTATGCAAAACGGATGTAGGCGTGGTCAGCCTTCTGGTGCAAACAAGTTATTTTGCGTCACAGGTGGTGAATGGCTAGGGCAAACTTAGTAACTTCAGCTCCACACAATGTGAACCACAACCTTGAGTCAATCACAGTATCATTGCAACCTATTGAAATGTATTTTGGCTTCAAACTACAGCAATGGACACCCATAAGTGATCTGACCATAGGGTTATTGTTGGAGGCTAGATGAAACAGGATGAGGGGGGGGGACTGCCACGAAGCCAACCGGGTGGACAGCTGGTTTAAAAGAAGGATAAAGGACGAATGATGAGAGCTATTGAGTTAATCCTCTGGTTACCTACTGGCACAGAGACCGAGGGAGGGGTGAGGGTGGAAGATTGAGGTCTGAACAAACAGGACAAAAAGATAAGGAAAGCGCTAAGGGTCTAATTCCAACGTGATAAAGGGTCTCTGCCACCTCACATGAAGCGTGCTCTAATATTCAACTATAGTCTCCCAAAGAACGCATGAGACAGTACAGAGCACTAAAATTGTGCATTGGGTAACATTTGTCATTTGCAGTGTATATTTAACCGGCAAGCTGGTATTGGACAGAAAAGCACTAGTTGAGTTTGGAAGTGTGTAGGGATCTCTCCAACATATTCTGAGACTACAGACCACATCTTGACATCTCCTTGTTTGCTTAGAATACAGGTGGAGGCCTTTTGCATACCAGATAACCACCATAAAACACAAGGTCCATTTCTAAAACCTGGTCAATAGTGCTGGTCTTGTTTACTGGTATGTGGTATTCTGTCACATTCCTCCAGGTATTACCTCTGGAGAGAATAACACTGCTTCTATTGAGCCCATTACACTAACAACAAGATCATTCAGAAAGTGTCACCCGCACTTTCCACCGACCTCTTCCACAATACATTCAGCATGGGGCTCAAATCTCAAATCTGATTAGCAAAGCCAGCCATTAAATTGTTGGTCAAATTTCAGAATAATCCTAATCCAATGATCTCCTTATTATAAAAGTTTAGAGGAATTTTGGGGGAGTTTTCAATCAAACACACAAATTCAGCCATTTTGAAAATGCTGACACAGGTAGTAACCTACTGACTATTCACTTCAATATAGTCCTGATGGAATGAAACTGCAAACCAGTTTTTATTCATTTTTCAGAGCAAAAGCATGGTCAATCAATGGGACTGAAAATACATGAAGGATGGATGGATTGACTATTGCCTGTGCTCATCTCTGAATGATAGGCTAACACTAGGCTAGCAACAAGGCTAGCAACAACCCTGCTATCAAGAGCAGCATTGTACTCTCCATTGAGCCATGGGGGGGGAAATAGTGTGACGTGGAAGTCAACATACGATTGGCGCAGTCAGGATTTCAGTTAAGACTAGGGCTGTGGTGATCAAAAATTTTGTCAGCCGGTGATTGTCAAACAATAACTGTCGGTCTCACGGTAATTTACATTAACACATTTAGCATCTCCTGGATTCCACACAGATGCAGACCTTTGGGAACATCTGCATTTAAAAAAAAGTTTAATAAATAGTTCACAAAGAAATAGGTATTCCTATATGCTTAATTTAGAGTTATGTAACTTTAGTTCTACAAACATGGGCTATAGGTTTAGATTTTTAATACACTGTAAGGCTGTATGATGCGACTGTAATGATGATTTCAAAAAAATTTGCTTGAAAGGCATGAGCTCTGCTTTGTTTTTTTGTGTGCAGGCTGTACACACTTTATCAGTCTCTCATTCACAATTTGACAAGCACTTGATAATGCCTCAAATTTCATGGCGGCATCCCCATTGTTTGGCTGTCATGCACCCTAAAAAATCCATGCCTTTTGAAAGCCAATGGCCGTTGTGCTGCAGTGCTGCGTTGTGCCCTTCTCCTTGAGTGCTGCCCGCTCTCACATGGCCCTCAATCACGTGATTGGGTATTTCTCACAGGCTACAAGTGAAGACAGACCCAACGGGGATGCAACTGCACCTGTCCTTATCTAATTCCGAGGTGCATATTGAAGATATTGGAAGAATTGTCCACATTGACTTTTCATCAGCCAACAAGATGAGTAGGTCTAACAAACAGCAAAAGCACTATTCTATGTCAATCTACTATACCCCCGAGTACAAAAGTTGACCTATTCTGTGCTAGAAATAAATATTCCAAAGATAGTCTAGGACAGTTGTGGGATGTGATAGATCCCACTAGCATACAACCACTAGCATCAAAACAATTTTTTAACGCAAAGTGGCTGACGCAACAGATCAGAACGTTTAGTTTTAAATGTCAAATGAAACATTTTTATTAGTCATATGCGCCTAATACAACATCAGGTGTAGACCTTAGTGAAATGCTTACTTTCGAGCCCCTAAACAACAACAATGCAGTTGAATAAAATACAGATAAGAACAAGAAATAAAAGTAACAAGTAATTAAAGAGCAGCAGTAAAATAACAATAGCAAGACTATATACATGGGGGTACCGGTACAGAGTCAATGTGCGGGGCACCGGTTCGTTGAGGTAATAAACTCAGCAAAAAAAGAAACGTCCTCTCACTGTCACCTGCATTTATTTTCAGTAAACTTAACATGCAAATATTTGTATGACCATAACAAGACTCAAAAACTGAAGCATAAACTGAACAAGTTCCACAGACATGTGACTAACATAAATGGAATAATGTGTCTGTGAACAAAGGGGGGGGGGATTAAAATCAAATTAACAGTCAGTAAGTATCTGGTGTGCCACCAGCTGCATTAAGTACTGCAGTGTATCTCCTCCTCATGGAAAGCACCAGATTTGCCAGTTCTTGCTGTGAGATGTTACCCCACTCTTCCACCAATGGCCCTAGCCCTCACCCTCCGATCCAACAGGCCCCAGACGTGCTCAATGGGATTGAGATCCGGGCTCTTCTCTGGCCATGGCAGAACACTGACATTCCTGTCCCACAGGAAATCATGCACAGAACGAGCAGTATGGCTGGTGGAATTGTCATACTGGAGGGTCATGTCAGGATGAGCCTGCAGGAAGGAGTATGTCTTCACCTGTAACGCACAGCGTTGATATTGCCTGCAATGACAACAAGCTCAGTCCGATGATGCTGTGACACACCGCCTCAGACAATGATGGACCCTCCACCTCCAAATCGATCCCGCTCCAGAGTACAGGTCTCGGTGTAACGCTCATTCCTTCGACGATAAACGCAAATCCGACCATCACACTTGGTGAGACAAAATCGCGACTCGTAAGGGAAGAGCACTTTTTGCCAGTCCTGTCTGG
This sequence comes from Oncorhynchus masou masou, assembly GCF_036934945.1. Taxonomy (NCBI): domain Eukaryota; kingdom Metazoa; phylum Chordata; class Actinopteri; order Salmoniformes; family Salmonidae; genus Oncorhynchus; species Oncorhynchus masou. The sequence continues at coordinate 75,859,348 of NC_088235.1, read as the reverse complement.
TCCAGCAATGGTGGGTTTGTGCCCATAGGCAACGTTGCCAGTGTTGTCTGGTGAGGACTTGCCTTACAACAGGCCTACAAGCCCTCAGTCCAGCCTCTCTCAGCCTATTGCGGACAGTCTGAGCACTGATGGAGGGATTGTGCGTTCCTGATGTAAATCGGGCAGTAGTTGATGCCATCCTGTACCTGTCCCGTAGGTGTGATGTTCGGCTGTACAGATCCTGTGCAGGTGTTGTTACACGTGGTCTGTCACTGCGAGGATGATCAATCAGCTGTCCGTCCGGTCTCATTGTAGCGCCGTCTTAGGCGTCTCACAGTACGGACATTGCAATTTATTGTCCTGGCCACATCTGCAGTCCTCATGCCTCCTTGCCTAAGGCACGTTCACGCAGATGAACAGGGACCCTGGGCATCTTTCTTTTGGTGTTTCAGAGTCAGTAGAAAGGCCTCTTTAGTGTCCTAAGTCTTTATAACTGTGACCTTAATTGCCTAGCGTCTGTAAGCTGTTAAGACACTAACGACAGTTCCACAGGTGCATGATCATTAATTATCTATGGTTCATTGAACAAGCATGGGAAACCATGCTTAGACCCTTTACAATGAAGATGTGTGAAGTTATCTTTGAAAGACAGGGACCTGAAATAGGGACGTTTCTTTTTTTGCTTGTTCATGTACATGGTAGAGATATTAAAGTGACTATGCTTAGAGAGTAGCAGCGGTCAGCGGTGTAAGAGAGGTGGGGCAATGCCAATAGTCTGGGTAGCCATTTGACTAGGTGTTCAGGAGTTTTATGGCTCGACTTGGTGCTCTGGTACCGCTTGCTGTGCGGTAGCAGACAGAACAGTCTATGACTCGGGTGGCTGGAGTATTTAACAATTCTTCCTCTGACACCGCCTGGTATAGAGGTCCTGGATTGCAGGAAGCTTGGCCCCAGTGATGTACTGGGCCGTTCGCACTACCCTCTGTAGGGCCTTGCGGTCGGAGAACAAGCAGTTACCATACCAGGCAGTGATGCAACCAGTCAGGATGCTCTCAATGGTGCAGCTGTAAAACCTTTTGAGGATCTGAGGACCCATGCCAAATCTTTTCAGTCTCCTGAGGGGGATAGGTTTTGTCGTGCCCTCTTCTTGGTGTGCATGGACCATGTTAGTTTGTAGGTCTCAACCTGCTCTACTGCAGCCCCGTCTATGAGAATGGAGGGAGAGGTTGTTGATAAACTGTTATGTTATTTCTTCAGATTATTAGCGCAGTAATACGCACATGGCAGTCGGCTATAAGCGTGAATGTTCCATTAGCAGGAAAACACCATTCTCAAAAGTGACCACAAATGCGGTTATGCACTTAATGCTTTTATCATAAAGGTACATTTTTATGATGAAAATGATCTCCCCCAAACTTGAATCTCACGCACTGCTTATGTATGCCAGCTAGGCTCTACACCCCTTGTAAAGCAGCATAATGTGCTTAATTTTATGAAGTTATTTGGCCACTTTAGTTGTGATACAAATCTTATCAAAACATATAGGCCTATGGGCTAGGCTACATAAGGTGTGCGACTGTCACGCCCTGGTCGAAGTATTTTGTGTTTGTCTTCATTTATTTGGTCAGGCCAGGGTGTGGCATGGGTTTTTGTATGTGGTGTGTTTGTATTGGGATTGTAGCTTGGTGGGGTGTTCTAGTTAAGTCTATGGCTGTCTGAAGTGGTTCTCAATCAGAGGCAGGTGTTTATCGTTGTCTCTGATTGGGAACCATATTTAGGCAGCCATATTCTTTGAGTGTTTCGTGGGTGATTGACCTTAGTGTCCTGATGTCCTTGTTCTGTGTTTATTTACGCCAGTATAGGCTGTTTCGGTTTTCGTTACGTTCTTTGTTTTGTAGTGTTTGTAATTGATTCGTGTTTTACGTTTGTTTATTAAACATGGATCGCAATCTACACGCCGCATTTTGGTCCGACTCTCCTTCCCACCTAGAAAGCCGTAACAGCGACTATGATGGAGGAAAAGTTGCAACAAAAATAAGGCAGTTTCTTATGCTGGGCATTATTCACAAGTGATAGGCTAATAGTCACTCAGACTATTCTTGATTTAATCTTGTCTTTACATATACTAAATAATATGTGTGCGATTCATTTTCAAGCCAGCCGGTGTGGCGGTAATACGGTCATCGCAACAGCCCTAATTGAGACTATACGTTCCAGATTGACCATGTTGAACATGCAGAAGAGTAAACCAGCCAAGTACTTCCAATATAAAAGCTAAAAATCAGAGAATAAGGTTGCTGTAATTGGAAAGTCATCAACAACTTTAATAAAGTAACTAATTCAGTTTGAAAGTTTCTCTACTGCAGCACCAGCAATGGCCATTGCAGTTTTGCTAGTGCTCAATTCTCTAGGTTCTGACACCAGCACTCTGGCTTCTGAATCAATGGTGATCTTAGTATATCAGATCTCCCACGTAACAAACAACTAAACCTTGCACAGCTGTTGCAACTGTAAGACTACTCTTGTATAGGATGAATGACACACACATAGATGTTATATGACCTCTGAAAGGAAATTCTGCCTGTCGATACAGTTAGCTCTCTCTTGTGGATATTGGCCTTTCACTGCCCATTAGCCATTATCATTGTTCCCTGTTTGATCATGTCTGATGCTATTAATTCCTTTAAAAAGCACCATTATTTATATTATTTCCCAGAAAGTTCAGAAACAGCCCTAGAAATGCATTTCCTAGATAAGACGCAGTGAGACTCATTTCCATGTTCACTCTTTAAGTGACACAGGAAAATAATTCTCCCTAAGGACTGAGCTGAAGAGGACGTACTTAATGAGTATGAAGTGTATCTACATTGATACACAAATGCCCCAAACTGGATTAACTTGTTGATTCATACAATTGCAGGGAGGCCATAGTCACCACTAGCCGGCTTCTGCCCAACACCCTGTCTTGAACTTACTCATTGTTACTAGCAAGCTACCACCCAGTACTCTACCCTGCACCTTAAGAGACTGCTGCCCTATGTACTGTACATAGTCATTTAACACTGGTACCTTTAATCATGTTTACATACTGTTTTACCCACTTCATATGCATATACTGTATTCCAGTCATCCTATATAACTGCTGTACATACCTATCCTATTCAGTATATATTTACATTCACACACACGACTGACATTGCTTGTTCTGATATTTCTTCGTATTTTTGGGATTTGTGTGTATTGTTAGGTATACAGCACTGTTGAAGCTAGAAACATAAGCATTTCACTGCACCTGCGATAACAGTACACAATGTGTACACAGCCAATAAAATTTGATTCAATTTAATCTTGTACAATCCAGCCATTGTCTGGGTAAGTGAGGAGCGATAGGCAGGAAACAGCTCTTTGGCATGGATTCCTAATCCAACTTGCTCATTCGTCACACATTCATGCCAGCCAAGGGGTGTAAATATGAAGCGCAAATAAACTCCTAGATGGACACGTGCAAAGCTTTGTGTTGGTCTCAAGGCAGACACCTGTAAGGATAGTACTGGATGACTAGAACTCTGGCTTTCAATATAATTGCACTGGCAGTTGTCCACGCAAAATGTATATCAATGTTATAGGTGGACAAATAACATGGCTCTTCCCACAGAAAGATTCTTACCCAAGCTTCATTCCACCTACATTACATCACTATCAGTCTTCCGGGATTCCCCCATGGCTTGAACCCAAAGAGTGAAGTAGTGATTTTCTTTTCCTTTTTTTTGTCAGGAGAAACACAGAAACGGCTTGTGTGCCAGAAGGACACTTTGATATGTGGGTTTTGGCAAAGGAACAGTTGAAAAACGAGCCAACTCACTACACTTCCCCCTCAAATGGCAGGGAAACTACAGTAGTGGAGTAAAGAGGCATTTTGGGTTTGTGTGGTCACTGAGCAGCAGTAATAGAAAACGCCATACGGTATTACAATTACAGAAGACAACAGATGTCAATTTACATTTTATTGCAACAAATATATCTGAGCAACAACAGGATGATGACAGTACAAAAGTATGGTCACTACAAATAAAGCGCTCAGTTCAAACATACAGTATTTGACAGTTGAAGATTTATCCTCTTTTTAAAACAAATTCTCAATTCATTGACCTTTGTGGTTACTGTTCACTGATACTATAGACTTATTCAAATTGCTTACTTGTCTGTTATGAATATGTCTGGCAAATATCACAAGATGTATGTAATACGGCCAAACTAAATGTGTATTGAGAGGACGGTCATCCTTTGTGACATGAAGTCACTTGAAACCAATTACACTGTAGATGTAAGATTGGATAGTAACAATATTTTACCCATGTCATTTCTATCATAACTATAGCTGATATAAACTGAGCTACATTGAGATATAAACGTGTCTATAAAAACATACATTTCAACAGCAAACAGAGGCCACATTTTTCTTCTTCATATTTTTCCAGTGTGTTCATAAACAACTAAGCTGTTAGGTGAGTCTGTATTTTCACTGCACCTGGGAAAAGGAGACATTCACACAAGGCTATAGCAGAGAACTATTGGACGGATGTTAAGCTCATAGCTTAGAAACACGATAGCTCAGTTCAAATTGGTTTTAGCTATTGTAATGTATCGACAAGGATGAAGATGCTGTCACTGTTCTACAAATTGCCCTTGTTTGATTACTTTTTTAAATGTTTTATAAAATGACTGCTGATTGAATTCCAGATGCAACAACAGGATTAGTGTCGTGTTAGTGGAAATAGTGAATAATTCTGTTATAACACATAATCTATATTGATGATTCAAGACACAATGTGCAGAATCTTGTTTTTTATAGAATTCCTTACATATTCTGTAAGACATAACTAAGTATAATTCCATTAAACAAGAGTATGAAGATCTCCAATAGTTTTTTTCACACAAAAAAACAAGAAATAAAAAGGGAGGGACCAGGAATATTTTCCACAAAAGGAAAAAAAAAAGAAAAAGAAAAATCAGCTGACTCCCCGGCTTCCTAGAAAAATGACATTATCTCTAGACTACCACCATGTACAAATCATATGATAGATGTTACATGTCCAACCAAAAGTACTTGTTTGTTTTCCGGTTCACTATCTCAGTTACAGTTTTCACTTTGATGGAACTACAAAAGCGCTTTCTTAGTGAGCCCAGTTTGCGCTCTGAACACATTCTAAACAATTTCTTGGCCACAACATGTCCAACTGTAACAGAAATTCTGCCTTGACAAGGCATGTTATTCATTAGACTGCCTTCATTATGCAAAGACATTGGGCCTTTAAGATCTGAGCTTGATCGCCCACCATACGTTTCTAATCCAAAAGAGGTCCAATCACTGAGCAAATCCCCCTTTTCTTAACGAGGACTCATTGCAGGCTAATATGGAGAATGGCCCGCCATTGGAAAATGAATATGTATGGGATGCTGCGTTACAGTAGGCTATAATTATGGAAAGGCACAAAGTGAGCAAATATGGCTTCATAATTTGGCATGCTGTCCACACAGATTTCAAGTAGAGATACTACCTTGGCTGGGTATGATAGTGAGATAAAATACTGTTTTGATTGTTATTTGTCAGGCTAACATGAATAAAATAAATCAAACAAACAACATTGCATTTGTGTGTGTGTGTGTGTTTTCTGGACTCTTTTTCCCAAGAGTATATTGTAAGTCAGCCTCTGTATACACACAATGACTGAAAGTCTTAGCAAGTTCTTCCAGAGGTCAACCCTGGTTAGTCATCTCCAATGAAATCACAAATGCCATGCTTACAGCTCACCCAAGGGACATTTTTGTCACACACTTAAAAGAGACTTGTGATGAGTCTTTCTCAAAACCTTCACGGGCCAGAATCAATGTATTACCAAATTGGAACCATAGACACAGGCACCTTATGTCATGATGTAGTAACAGTCAAAGAGATGACATTTGATTGTTGCAGACTTCATTTCCTTCCATACTGCTAGACCCAAAACCCCTTTTTTGGGGGGCACTTACGTAAGACACTTCCTATCCCCTTGCTCTTGCTCTACTTGTTCAAATTTGCCATCTCAACATACAAGTTGGGCTGTCTAAACAAATATAGACATATACATGAATATACCACACATATATACATTATGCACTATAGTTGATACACATGTAGGCATTCATTAGAAATGTACGAAGCAAGGGTGGCTTGTGCAAATTAATATTGGGGGAAACACTGCTTGTGTATTAAAACTCTTAGAAAAAGGAGTTCCAAAGGGGGTTTTCAGAGGAAACCTTGTAGGTTCTAAATAGCACTGTTTTCCTAAGAGTGTAGTGTTTCCCCCTCACCATTCATCTAAATGTAAATGCTGCAACTTTTATGGGTCTACAAAAAGTCAATTCAATTCAAAAACAGGCCAGCAGTGCTGAAAAGGCCCAATTGATTCCATGCTATATCATGTAATTTACCTGATAAATATAATAGGCCCGTTGGTTTTTATATTCATAACTTTCATGAACGTTTTTTGTTTTCTATTTAACTTGGCTTCAGGCCAGTTGTAAATACAGCTACCATATCTGTTTCCAACTTCCCCATTCGCCAAACTAATGTGACCTTCACATTAGTGAGTGGCGCGCGGTCTAAGGCACTGCATTGCAGTGCTAGAGGCGTCACTACATACCCGGGGTCAATCCAGGGCTGTATCACAACCGTCCGTGATCGGGAGTCCCATAGGGCAGCACACAATTGGTCCAGCGTTGTCTGGGTTAGGGGAAGGTTTGGACGATGTAGGCCGTCGTTGTAAATAAGAATTTGTTCTGAACTGACTTGCCTAGTTAAATAGCACACTTATTTATATTAGAAAGTCTATTAATTAATTATTTGCAAATGCAAAACTAACCCAAACTGGATAACTGCAGTTGAAAAGGCTTGACAGAAACATATTGATCACAGATGGATTCCATAATAATAACTGAAGCTTTTATATCATAACGATCATTTAATTACTTGGCACGTCGCCACATATCGAAAAGGGAATGTACTGCACACATGGCAGCATACGATTACATTAGACTGTATCCGATTAGTCAAGTTAAATGAGACGTTATATATATATTTTTTTTAAACAGACAGAATATGACTGGCACTTATTTGTATAAATCCAAATCAAATATGTGAGCCACAATAAGAGAGAGAGAAGGAAAAAAAAAAAACTTACCAAATCAGCTTCCGTTTTGTTTTTGCAAAACATTCCTGATTTCCCCTGAATCTACGGCGTTCTGGTGGTTATTGATTGTACATTTCATATATAGTAGTAAACTGATATCAATTGATTGTGATATTTCTATTCCGTTGTATACACATTATTCGATTTCAACGTATGGCTTTGATTCAGAGGTTACATTGTATCTTTGCCTAATCCAAGGCGTGCTCACGGTCGTAGAGTCAAATCATTGGTTGACAAACAGCAATCGGATGCAAATTCCTAACCTCTGAATCAGAGGGGGCCAACCTACCCCAATACAAAGGGAATGTCGGCAAGTGTAATATATATGTGCTGTCAATGTGGGGGAAATAATTGCATTATAAACCGACTTTATACGTTTCATGTTGTTGAAATAACTTAGAGATGTTGAAACGTGTGCGCGTTCTATAATTCGAGGAATGCGTTAACAATTTTCTGCTTAAGCACACCTCGGCGTAGTCATGGTTGGAAACTTGGCAGATTGTCCCTTGAAATTATAATGAAGACTACCTAACCCATGAAGAGCTTTTGGCGACGTTCCCTTAGTTGGTGATCATTTTAACCCTACAGCGGGTAGGTGGGTGGTGTCTACTGTATGCTTAATATATAGCACAAGAAGTAAACAGACCGAATGAAGAGTTAAGTCCACGCCTCCTAATTATCGCTTATACATTTAACTTATTCCTTACCAAATTTACCATGTGAATTTTCTTGGGAAATAAACGTAAATTATTTCATTATTATAATATTATTAATAATGATTATTATATTAACTATCATTAACGCATAACAATTAATAAGAGAAATCTAGCGTTTCTTCAGAGTTAGACTACTTGTCCTATAAAGGGGTTATGCATTTCAATCACCCAGCAAAGGTTAGCTACAATACAGCTACAGTATTTGTAATTATAAATACCAATTACTAAACCGAAGATAACTGCATGAGCTTTAATACATTAATTAATGATATACATACATTTAAATGATTGTATCAAATTACTACTACTCTCCTTTAATTAATTAAAGAGTCAATAACAGTACAATAATGGTCAAACTACTAACCATAGCAAGAATTAGTTGAAGTCGCCTATTCTTGCCCAGACTGCAATCCTGATGAGTTTTGGCTACTCATTTAAACAAATGTGATACTTGAGCAGAATTGCATTTCTGATTTAAGCAGCGTAATGTGTTGATATCATTTATACTTTTAAATCAGGCTTGAGTCCATATATGTTTTTTTCTTGCCATTGAAGGTGATATAATGAAGAATGTAGACCTTTGGCACAAATTGTATACATTTGTAAAAATCTGGTTTGCAGGTCTGTTTCACTAGTGTAGGCCTACTATATTTTATAGTCAAATGTCCGTTTTAATAATGCTGATGTGAGACAGGACTTAAAGGGGCAATCTGCAGTTGCTACATCTATTTGTTTTACTTATGTATTTATTATGTACCCATTAATTCTTGAAGGATATAGTTCATCTTTCGTGCCCCATCAGAACCCAAAATAAAGCTTGTTTTACTCCATGTTTGTAAATGTAAACAAACCCTATATAGCCTCAAAACATGGTTAAAACGATATATTTGATATAATGGATGGTCATTCAATGAATCCATGGCTCGGTCTATGAATTTGAGAGTGGTTACATTTCTGCAGCCTCATCCCTCAACGTTTAACTGAAACAGGGGCGGGGTGTACGCTTTGTTATTGTTCTAACGGCTGATTGCTGTTTTAAGTCAACTTTCAGCACAAATATTTGAATTGAAGCATAATTTCATTCTTATCAGTATCAACAATTTACCTATAAGACATTTTGTGTCAGTTAACAAATAAACTAAAATAATTTATTGAAGTTTACTGAGGAAAACTTAAGGTTCTTCTAACACATGAAAGATTGTTTAATTTTTTTTATTCTAAGACATTAAAGTGAACTATGCAGAAATCTGTTTCCTGGTTACAAAAATTCTAATAGTTTGCCTAGTTTCGGTTTATGTGACAAAACAAGCAAGTACAGTGTAGAGAAATATTGTAATATCTAAACTGCTGTGAAATTCTTTTCCATAACCAAAAATATTGTATTTTTTGAAGCTGGTGTAAAAAAAAAGATGCAAAAACTAAACTTTAAAACAGCAAGCATAGAAATAGCACACACAGAAATAGCACACATAAAACAGGTATACCCATCTTTGACTTGCTTTCAATGAGAATGTCAGATTTATAACTCAAATTCCTACGTGAATTTTGTCGGGTCACCCAAAAAGTGACATATTTACAGCTTTACCAACATCATGCTGCCATCTAGTGGATAGATTCATGAATCATGGCAACTCTCAAAATAGAATACACTGTCTTGCAAGCAATTTACTGTAGCAGAACTCTTGACAGCGTTGCAAAACAACTCAAATGATCACTAACAAAACATTGTGTCATTTACCATGCACATATAGGCCTATGCTAAATGTGTGATTTATTTCCACACTGCTAACAGGAGGAAATACTGCCAGCAATTGGCCAACTGTAACGGGCGTGACTATGCACCAGGCATATGCACAGACAGGAGTCAACCTGTGCCCGAGCACATACCCCTTTGCCCTCCGACTTGCAAAATGCCCGTTTGGGTGGCGGTAAAATAAGACATGTTTTGTATTAAGTTGTACCATTGTTGCCCTGAACCATCAAGTGTGTTTAGCTAGCGACCTAGTTTAAATATCAACAGTACTGCCACAGCAGCGTAACATTTGATCATCAATATTCGGTCTGATTGGCTGATACGCCCAGCAGAAAGTCAAAAAGGAGTGGCAGCATCAAAGACCCTTGCTCCAACCCAACTCCATCCCTTCCTCAGTCTACAGGAGCCACACAGGTAGTCTAGTCTCTAACTAACCAACGTATAAAACGTAGTATGGTTTAAGTACAAAAATAAATGAACATTAAGTTAAACATACATCCTGAGTTTGTGCTTTCTTTCCCAATTTTCTGAAACTTTGACACAATCAAAGATACACGGTAAAAGCCCACTTTAGAAGTTTGCAGCAGATATTTCATAAAATCATCTTTGGATGCAAGATCTATTGACCAATTGCACATACACTTTTTTTGTTTAGTTCAAGTTTGTAATTGGTTAAACATGTTCAGACTTTCACATTGTGGTACCCAACTCACAGAAAAGTAGATGTTTTGCCAGAGATATTGCATTCTTGTGGGAGGGAGTAGTACACAGCGTTGTACGAGATCTTCCGTTTTTTGGACATTTCTCGCATGGAATAGCCTTCATTTCTCACAAAAAGTATAGACTACCGAGTTCCAAAAGAAAGTTCTTTGTTTCTGGCTATTTTGAGCCTGTAATCAAACCCACAAATGCTGATGCTCCAGATACTCAACTAGTCTAAAGAAGGCCAGTTTTTATTGCTTCTTTAATCAGAACAACAGTTTTCAGCTGTGCTAACAATTGCAAATGGGTTTTCTAATGATCAATTAGCCTTTTAAAATGATCAACTTGGATTAGCTAACACAGGAGTGATGGTTGCTGATAATGGACCTATGTACGCCTATGTAGATATCCCATTAAATCAGCCGTTTCCAGCTACAATAGTAATTTACAACATTAAATGTCTACACTCTATTTCTGATCAATTTGATGTTATTTTAATGGACAAAATTTGCTTTGCTTTCAAAAACAAGGACATTTCTAAGTGACTCAAACTTTAAACAGTAGTGTAATATAGTACCAATCATAAGTTTGGGCACCTGCTCATTACTGGGTTTTTCTTTATTTTTTACTATTTTCTACATTAAAGAATAATAGTGAAGACATAACAACTATGAAATAACATATATGGAATCATGTAGTTACCAAAAAAAGTGTTAAACAAATCAAAATATATTTTATATTTGAGATTCTTTAAAATAGTCACTCTTTGCCTTGACAGCTTTGCACACTCTTGGTATACTCTCAACCAGCTTCATGAGATAGTCATATGGAATGCATTTCAATGAACAGGTGTGCCTTGTTAAAAGTTCATTTGTGGAATTTCTTTCCTTCCTCCTTAATGTGTTTGAGCCAATCAGTTGTGTTGTGACAAGGTAGGGGTGGTATACAGAAGATAGCCATATTTGGTAAAAGACCAAGTCCATTTTATGACAAGAACAGCTCAAATAAGCAAAGAGAAATTACATTCCATAATTACTCTAAGACATGAAAGTCAGCAGTAGCCTCTCAAAGCTAAATTAATAAATCAATAACATCCTTCCATCTCATTTGTCTGGAAATGAGTTAATTGGGTCATCATTTCCCACAGTATCTATGCAAGTCCAGTCTACATTTTCACCTCGGAAAATCTTCAGAGGGAAAAAGTACCTGCTTCCAAGGTTGGTGGCGTAAACAGAGTGAGGTTGAGCACCAAAGAAACTGAGAATGTTCTCTTCCAAGTACCTCAAGTGTACCCTAAACCAATGTGAGCGAAGGAAGTAAAAGTGTCTATGGCTAGGTTTCCATCCAATTGGTGACAAATTTTCATGTGAATCTACTAAAATCTGTATTAAAAACAATACAGGGATTTTCTCACGAGAGGTATGTTTCCATCAAACTGACATGTTGAGGATAAAAGGATGTGCTGATGACGTAGTGCACATAAACATAAAAATAAATGTTGTGTTCAGATCCCATGTAACAAATAAAGCATAAGTTAAATGGGTTTCTAACTCTACTGATGGTTTTGTCACAAAAACGGTTGCGATAAATTGAAAACGTGCCCATTCTGGTTTTGGCGCAGGTTCTCTAGACAAGAGTTTGCTGTTAAAGTGGACAGGTTAGGCTTATTTGTTGACATATGGATAAGAGCAAGATCATTTTATTTGCTAATTGGCAGCCAAGCACTGATCATCATGTCACCAGCATTCAATAGCCTATACTCGATATTTAGCCTATTGTAAATTTGCATTATCACCGTGCACTTAACCACCATGTGAAGTTCATAATTGTCACGCCCTGATCTGTTTCACTTGTGCTTGTCTCAACCCCCTTAAGGTGTGGCCCATCTTCCCCACTTATCCCCTGGGTATTTATACCTGTGTTCTCCATCTGTTGCCAGTTTGTCTTGTTTGTCAAGCTTACCAACGTTTGTCCTGTCAGCTCCTATCTTTTCCCAGACTCTCTTTTTCTCGTCCTCCTGTTTTTTGACCCCTACCTGACCCTGACTGCCGTTCTGTACCTTTGCTCCACTTCTGGATTACTGAACTATGCCTGACGCTTTGCCTGCCGTCCGTGACCTTTGCTCCTACTCTGGATTATCGACCCCTGATTGCCTTGACCTGTCATTTGCCTGTCATTTGCCTGTCCCTGTTGTTACAATAAACATTGTTACTTCACACAATCTGCACTTGGGTCTTACCTTGATACCTGATAATAATAACTTATTTCACCAGCCTATTAACATTTCATGCTTTTCCACGTTGTGGTGGTAGGCCTACAACGTAACAGCCTATCATCGCATAACTTTACATTTACATCGATATGATGGTTATTATATCAATATTTGCGCATCAAGGCATTTCCACCACCATTTCTCAATTCATTTCATGGACTCCAGTGTCAACATTTATGAATTGAATCGACATTTCCTGTTTCCATCAGCCCTGTCATTGTGTTTTTTATGAGTCAGCTAATTCATCTGCATGAAATGGTTTGATGGAAATCTGGTTAGTATGTGTGGATGATGACACGTGTCACTAGCATGACTAACAGTGTCCCTATGTTTGGTTAAAACACCTCAAACCAAAACATAGGCTTGGCAATTAACTTTCTTTAAAAAGTTAATTTCATGATATCCAATTGACAGTTACGATCTTGTCTCGTCGCTGCAACTCCCCAACAGACTCGGGATAGGCGAAGGTCAAGAGCCATGCATCCTCCGAAACATGACCCGGCAAGCAGCACTGCTTCTTGACACACTGCTCGCTTAACCCGGAAGCCAGCTGCACCAATATGTCGGAGGAAACGGACAACAGAAGTTAGCTTGCAGGAGCCTGGCCCACCACAAGGTGTCGCTAGTGCATGATGAGCAAAGGAAATCCCCCCGGCCAAACCCTCCCCTAACCCGGACTCCCAGTCACGGCCGGCTGTGATAGAGGTAATGAACTTTCAACAGCTTAACGCCACAAGCTTGTTAGGGGAGTGTATGTTGTGGTGTGGCAGGCATTGACCCTGGGCTCTCACCCTCTCTCTGGTCCTTGAGGAGCTTGTTGCAGTTGTTCTCTTGGCCTCTTCCAGAAGGGCTTGCAGCTTCTCCTGCTCCTATCCAGAGCGGTTCATGAAGTCATTCCATTGCTTGGAGAGAGACAACGGGACAATGAGCTACATCTTACCCTTTCAAGTTAGGGGCATTTCGGGAAAAAATGTAGTTATGGGTCGTAGTGGTAAAACATTCACTTGCAACAAGCAAGGCTTTTGAAAGATGTTGGGACCAGTAGAAGCCTACCTCCACATAGTTGCCATCGGTGTAGACCACAGTGAAGTTTGAAGGGAGGGCAGTCACTGCATACCTCTGCCTCATCTTTGGAGCACTCATTTCTATCGAGAAGATGGGCAAGGTAGCAACCTTTTTATTTTTGGACAGAGGAAAAGAATAGGCATCGTTAAATGATGTTGATAAAATGATGTGTGGCTAATGGCTATGACTAATGGATGTGTTCAGACATGCTGCAATCAAGCTAGTGGGTATTGAGAAGATGCTTGTTCAGCACAAATGATATCTGTAGCAACCCAACATCTGCAGCAGAGTGAGAACTTACTGTTCTCCTGCCGCCTTTGGTTCTTCTTGCCTTTGGCTCTGGGTGTGAGGTCAGAGTTGCATATGGCCTGGTTGATGAAGAACTGTTTAGTCTTGATCAGAGACACACATTTGGCGGGAGAGTTGGGCATAGAGCTGCATTTGCGCTCCTCTATCAAGCTGGGGAAAATAGAGAGCATTAAGTTTGAGGACTGATGCATTTGGAGGTGACCTCTTCACAAAATATTGATTTGTTCCTGTGTAGCTAGTTACTTCTAAATGGCCTTACTATTGAATAAAGTAGTATACCATATTGCTATAACTATACTGAGCATAGAATAGGTTACAAAATGACACACCACCATAAAATGGGGGTCAGTGAGTTTAGATTTCAAAGCCATACTCCATTCAGATTCTCGAGCTCTGATTGGTTGTTTTTCACGGTTGCCACTTTTAGACCAGATGGCAACATTGTAGTTGAGAGAAGGTGCACAAACAAACACATTACTCTTGCAAATGAAGTTGCTGACGATCTGTCATGATGAGAAACAAAAAATTGTTGGCTGGCTACATTGTAAAAGTACGTAGGTGTATGTAGAAGAGGTCTAGTCAGAGAATATAACGACTGGCTATTAAAAAAAGGCTGCCAGATATCTTGCATGAGCAGAGCAGAGGGGTAAAGGATGCCCAGGAAGCTACGATTCAAACTTCCATTAGACGACTCTGCAAGCGTTATAATGTCAACGTATTTTAGTTACTCAAAAAACAGACATATCATGATTCAAAATTCTTATTCACTGACAAAGATGGCTAATGAAACATTAGCCCCTTCTGAGCAAGCAAATGTACATTTACAGTAGTTGGCTAGGCTAGTAAAAGTTACATTGGCTAGCTTTCAATAAATTGGCTAGGTGTAGGTAGTAAGTATAGATATCGACATAGGCTACTTGGGGTCATTTGGTTTCATCTCAGCTGCTCTCCAGCAAGTTGAAAGGACATATAGGCAAGCCGACAAGAATCAACTTTTTTAAATACCTAGACCGTTCGTGGGCAGCAAAGACTGGAAGTTGTTATACGACATATCTAAAACAAGCAAATTTTATAGAGAAACTTCTCTAACTAGCCAGCCAACTACTGTCAGTGTTAGCAGGTCGGGTAACAAATTAGTGGTAGAATAAAGTTTTGTGACAGCCAAGTATGTTAATAACGACACGTGAGGCTGCAGAAAAAGTTTATTGAAACGTCAAAAAAGGGTCAGTAAGTTGCTTAGAATGCTGCCAAAGTTAGGATAATTACATGGGAGTAAAGGCTGTACCCTACTCTGGGGTGTAACCGATGTGAAATGGCTAGCTAGTTAGCGGTGGTGCGCGCTAATAGAGTTTCAATCGGTGACGTCACTTGCTCTGAGACCTTGAAGTAGTGGTTCCCCTTGCTCTGCAAGGGCTGCGGCTTTGTGGAGCGATGGGTAATGATGCTTCGTGGGTGACTGTTGTCTGTGTGCAGAGGGTCCCTGGCGAGGGGACGGACTAAAGTTATACTGTAACAGGGGCATGGCCACATGAATACTTTAATCCATCTGAAGCAATCTGATTATATAGTGTGAGTCCTACAGTAAAAACAGCTTACACACAAACTGTGTGTGTAAGCATTTCTCTCTGACAATGTGAACTTTTTGTTTACATCAAAGAAAGTTGGGGGGGGGGGGTGGTGACCAGCGTTGTTGGCTTCCTTAAAAACTGTCACTGATGTTTCCACTTCCCAATAACAGCACTTACAGTTGACTGACAAACTGATTACAAACTCAGACACCAGCAATAGTGCTGAGGAAAGCGAATGCCCCACGCTCCTATGTGGTTGACCCAGACTCAGCTGAGGTACGGAAGAACAAAACACACGTCAGAGCTCTACCAGCCACACAGGCTGAGGAGGCCACAGACAACGCACAAAAAGAGGGTGAAGGAGAGAGAATGCTCAGAGCCACAAGCTCGCCCAAAAAGGGATGTGAAGCCACCAGAGTGGCTGAAAGACTATATTATGTGAATAGCATACATACTTTTGGGGACTGAAAAACATCCCCACAGCATGATGTTGCCATCACCTTGCTTCGCCGTAGAGATGGTGCCAGGTTTCCTCCAGACGTGACGCTTGGCATTCTGGCCAAAGAGTTCAATCTTGGTTTCATCAGACCAGAGAATCTGGTTTCTCATGGTCTGAGAGTCCTTTAGGTGCTTTTTGGCAAACTCCAAGCGGCCTGTTATGTGCCTTTTACTGAGGAGTGGCTTCTGCCTGGCCACTCTACCATAAAGGCCTGATTGGTGTAGTGCTGCAGCGATGGTTGTCCTTCTGGAAGGTTCTCTCATCTCCACAGAGGAATTCTGTCAGAGTGACCATCGGGTTCTTGGTCACCTCCCTGACCAAGGCCCTCCCACAATTTCTTTTCTCAGTTTGGCCGGGCGGCCAGCTCTAGGAAGAGTCTTTGTGGTTCCATACTTCTTACATTTAAAAATGATGAAGGCCACTGTGTTCTTGGGGACCTTCAATGCTTCAGACATTTTTTGGTACCCTACCACAGATCTGTGCCTCGACACAATCCTGTCTGAGCTCAACGGACAATTTCTTCAGCCTCATGGCTTGATTTATGCTCTGACATGCACTGTCAACTGTGGGACCTTATATAGACAGGTGTGTGCCTTTCCAAATCATGTCCAATTAATTGAATTTATCACAGGTGGACTCCAAGTTGTGGTTGTCTCAAGGATAATCCTTGGAACAGGATGCACCTGAGCTCAATTTCGAGTCTCAAAGCAAAAGGTCTGAATACTTAGGTAAATAAGCTATTTCAGTTTTGTTTGTTTATATATTTGACAACATTTATTTTGTCATTATGTGGTATTGTGTTTTAGATTGATGTGGGGAAAAACATTTTTTTATCAATTTTAGAATAAGGCTGTAACGTAACAAAATGTGGGGAAAGTGAAGCGGTCTGAGTACTTCCCGAAAGCACTGTATATTTGTTAGCTGAGGGATTGTCCTGAGACATGCAAAACATGTCAACATGGTGAACTATTGCCCAGTTCCTGTCCTATATTTGGATGTGTGTAATAATCACTTTCCTTTCAGCACAGAGGGATTGGCCTAGTCCCAGAAATGTCAGTCAGAGCATTTTAATGTGGGGGGGCAACCAGTTTGCCTAGGAGGACAAGGACTGGCTTGAAACCAGAGTCTAAACACTCTCACTGACGTGAACCATGGACTCAAATGCAAACACTAAGATTAACCTGAAATACATACAATATTACGACTGTGTGATTGAACCACTGCATGACAAAGGTCCATAATAAGCCAGATGAAGACGAAGAATCTAACAGGCTGGGGAAAGTGTGCGTGGCACCCAGCATCACTCTTATCTAGCTTATGTGATTGGCTGGAAATTTCAGAGGGGGGAGGGAGTGTTTAACCTGTGTGTTACGGCAGAGGTGGTAGGCAGCTTACACTGGAGCAGCACTGTCAACACAAGAGAACACTGAATGATGAGCACTCACATTGGCTCGGTTTGTAGGGAGGATGAGAGTGACGCACTGAGATGAGGATGAGGAACAGGGGATCTGGAGTAAGGGAAAGGGAAGACATCATCATCATACACACAGTGGCTAGTGGCTAGTTTAGCCTAAGTGGCCATAAAGGCTTCATTCATTCATTAGGCTACAGCATGGATATCAATTTTATTCATGATAAAAGGGGACATGTTCAGTAGAAACGTTAGAATCAGAAACAGAATAGATTATAGAATTTGTATAAAGAGAAATGTTGTTTCTTTATATCCAAGTTGTCTGTTTATGTGATGTAGAGCCAACTACTGCTACACCACAAAACCTGTTTTGTTCAATTCCCAACTTGTTCCTTCTGCGGTAAGTGATGTTCTACCAGAGTAGGAGCAATAGCAGAGTCCCAATCCCCATGTTGTGCTGCAAGGTGCTACCAACCCATTGTGCAGCACTATAGGAACAAAACATGAGGGAGAGCAGAGTTACTTACCTGTGTTCTGACCCCCAAAAAATTACACAACAGCAGTGCTAGCAACTCCACTTGGAAATGTCAAACAGGCAGCAAAATATGGATATTTGTTATTTCAACTGATAACATATTTCCACTTAATGCCAAAATACATGGATAATTCAGGTGCAGGAAGGAGCATACTGTCCTATAAGTCCTACTTCCCTACAGGCAGCAGACGACACCTGTAGATCACACCAGCTTAATCCAGAAAATAAACAGGCTCTTTTAATACACCTGTGTTGGAAAATTTTAACTTGTAAAGAGACTGCCTTGAAAATGTTAATCTTGTCTTAGTGTCATAAATAATCTTTGGTTCCTGCCTGTGCTTGGTAAAGATATGAGGGGGTGGCGACATGACATCCTCCTTAGGACCACCTGGCAGAACACCCAGAATATGTTCTATAAGTTAAGATAGGAGACTATGCCAGAGACTTGCTGGAACCAACCCTATGAACTATGCCAATGTAACGTGTCTGTAACCTGTATATAAGAGATCTGACAGGACTGCCCCAAGAGAGCTCCTGACAGATGTGTACTATGGTGCATCCAGTTTGATGGAACCTCTCCAGTTAACTGTCAATAAACAATTATAAATTTAAGATCGACTTCGAGTGACCCTGTGTAGAATTTCCACGACACACCTTTGTACATTACATATGGGTTTAGTGTAGCTACAGTTGGAAAACTTTGAGAGTAAGGTTATCTAATATGGGAGAGGAGAAATATTAACAAAAACACACAATCGCACGAATGACAAAGCACGAAGGTGATGGTCCTATGCCATCCTGTCACAAGGAGTCCTCTCAGGACTGCTCAGGACTCCCCCATGTTGATACTGCAATCCTCATTATCCCAATTGGCTTATGTGATTATGAGATTTCTTTATTAACTTTTGCCCAACAAATCCTTCCGCATCATCATTTGTTTATAAACAGCATTCTTTCACCTAAATTAATCAATTGGTGAACACACAACTGATTTCACTTGCAAATTCAAATTAGGACATTTCATAGGCCATCCCTAGTGCCAATCCATTGTCTGTGTATTCATCTTTGCTCAACTAGCTATACACTTTATCCTCAGTAAGTCTTTATAACATGCTCATTACCATAATGTGCAAATAATTTAATACTACATCACAATATTCAATAATTCAATTCTCTAAATCTCTCTTCACAACAATCAGATCAAAATGGTGAGGCTAATGTCAGCCACTGAAATGACTATTGAACACAATTCAGTTGAGAACCCAGATGGGACATTGATGAATGTCGTGGGAGGATTACAAATAGGCCTACTCAAGCCCTAACTGGTCTCCCCCCATTGAGCATATCAACTGACCTGGGCTCAAATAAAATATTAATAGTGCACCATAAAATAAATAAAAGGGACATTACTATGTTTCATGACAATAAGTATGACCACATATTTTGAGAGTTAGTGACAACATTTCACACAATTCGGGGTAAAACCCTGAGAAGGATGGTTCAGTGTGGCTCAATTGGTAGAACTTGGCGCTTGCAGGGTTGTGGGTTCAATTCCATGGGGAACCAGTATGAAACAAGTACCAAAATGTATGCATTCACTACTGTAAGTCACACTGGAGGGTCTGTTAAATTGACTCAAATGTAAAAATGTAAGAGAAAGTAAGAAAATGCCATACCAGGAAACGCTATACAACTATCACTCAAGAAACGCAAACCTAACACTTTCATTAATTATTAATAAAATTAAGGTATTCATTAATCAAACTGGAACTAGATTACATTTAAAAAAATCATACCAGTGTTCAAACAACTCAGCAAAATTGTTACACAAGCCATACAAATATGGAGCTCAATTTAAAATGGTTATACAATAAAACTGTGAAAAAAATACTTAATATGATACATTAGAATACATGACATGTTATCATAGCGATACAATTAAACATTTCAACACGCACCTAGTCCTCTCGTCCCAAAGTGATGCTGACGTGTGTGAGATAAAAAAACAAACAGCCTACACAGTATTACTGATTAAATTAGCTAATGTAGCCGAGAGGCATGCTGGACTAAAAAGCAATATGCTCACCTTTTTGAATCAATGACAATATTCCTATTTATCAGTGAAGCTGTCTTAAATAAGTAATTTCAGTAACTCGTTAATTTAAAAACTCTCCATTTCAAGTGTTGTAATTGGAGATTAAAACGTCTGCCCACTGGACGATGTTGATTGGCTAAAAGATGTAACATATAACAAGTACCTTCACATTTCTTAGTTTTTTTTGTAGACGCCTTCCTTTAAAAAATAGAAAACATTCTGCATCACATATTGCATGCACACAACATTCAACAGGACTTGTGTTCGCAAAATAATTAGTGGCACTGCAGTATACAACTGATTTCAATATTGGAGTGATTAAATAATTAAGACAATTTTATTCCGTTGCACAACGTTTCGAAACATTCGCTATTGTGTGCCCTTAATACATGACCCTGGTACTCACCTGTGGTGGTTAATGTGTCCGGGCCATATCCCCATCACAGAAATGATGTACACAACTGCAATCATTAAAAATATACACAGTAAGTGTAAAAAACATTAAGAGCACCTTCCTAATATTGAGTTGCAGCACCTTTTGCCCTCAGAACAGCCGTAATTTGTCAGGCATGGACTCTACAAGGTGTCAAATTGGCTGGGCGTCCTTTCTTGGTGGACCATTCTTGATACCCATGGAAAAGCTGTTGAGCGTTTCCCTGTTCAAAAGCCCCTTAAATCTTTTTTCTTGCCCATTCACCCTCTGAATGGCACACATACACAATCAATGTCTCAATAGTCTCAAGGCTTAAAATCCTTATTTAACCTGTTTCCTCCCCTTCATCTTTCTACACTGATTTGAAATGGATTTAACAAGTGACATCAATAAGGGATCATAGCTTTCACCTGGACTCATCTGGTCAGCCTATGTCATGGAAAGAGCAGGTGTCCTTAAGCTTTTGTACACTCAGTGTATATCTCTAACACTTAAGGCAGTTACCTTTGATTCTGAAAATACAGAACTAAATTCTGAATTCTTCCAGGCACTGAAATGGGAACAATAGAGAATGGCATGCACAACGTAAAATCTTTCGGCATATTAATAGTACACTGTTCGGAGATACACAATAACAATGTAATACTGATGTAGTAGTCGCTTGTTGATGTGCATGTTACTCAATGACATTGTCTAGAGGTGGGAAGCACGTAATGACGAGACAAACGGACCAGCTTTCATAAATTAGGTTCCTCTCCGTGAATTCAAGTTCCACTGAGCTGAGGCACATTGGCAACTAAAGAATGGCGGTGGAAGTAATTAATTGCAGGTACTCATGCTTTTCCTGTTCGGAAAGATAATTAGTATGGTAGTAAGATAACCTCACTTTTCCTATTGACGATCTCAGTTATCTGCTTTAACATTTCATAAATATAAACAAGAGATGTATTAACAATTCTATCTTTGAAAACATTTGCTGTATCATCCTGATATTCTAACATACATCATAAAATATTCTGTTCACGTGGATAACCCCATTATGTAGGGGTAGCCTGGTGGTTAGAGCGTTGGACGAGTAACCGAAAGGTTGCAAGTTCATATCCCCGAGCTGACAAGGTACAAATCTGTCGTTCTGCCCCTGTTCCTAGGCCGACATTGAAAATAAGAATTTGTTCTTAACTGACATGCCTAGTTAAATAAAGGTAAAATATATATATATATATATGTAAATGTTCAGTGGTGTATCAATAGCCAGGTGATACAGTCCAATTGCATAGTCCAATTTGAGGCTGCGTGTGTGCATGTGTATAGCTTCCAAATGGTATTCTTCCTTGTTTGCTTCTGAGAGCACAGGCAGCATTCTCTCCTCCGTTCTCTCAGAGAAATACTGGAGTTTCTTGTCCCGTTAGAAGGCGATATGTAGAGGCTGGCATGGTCTTCAAGTGAATCTGTTCAGAAAGACGAACACAGCCATGAATGACAAAGCTAATATTTTTGACCAATTAATTTACTTATTGAGTAATGTTCTGTCAATACAGAGAAAGTTAGATTTATGAAATGAAAGTCAGTGTGATATCTAGTGCTTCTGATCGGAGTTGGTGTTGAATTCCTCTCTCACCTCCCCGACTGCGTCAGTCAAAATGTGGATGATCTTCTCGTGAGGAGTGGCTACCACACTCTGCCCATTAATTTCAATGATGCGGTGTCCGACCCGGATGCCCCCTCTCTCTGCGATCCCTCCACGCATCAAACTGCAGATCTGCTCAAGGCAACAGTAGGATGAGAAAGATAGAAAATACAGATTAAAAGATAAGTGAGAGAGTTGAGGTGAGGTGAGTGAAAGTGGACAATTGACAATTTTAGCTTGACTACTATAGAGTTCCTAAAATGAATGCCGCACATCTACTATTCAGTCTAAAATGCTGTTACAGACCACATTAATTTAAGATTCACTTTTATCTTTATTCCAGACCATGTTCACTGTGATAAATGAAAATAACCTCAAATTAATACTACTCACTATTGATTGGACTGGGCCTTAGCAAAAAATAAAATAATAATAATCATAAATAAAACATGAATGTTGGATCCTGTTTGGGGATTCTGTCTGGCAGTTGTATTCATACAAGTTTGTAGAGTAAAATAATAAAGCAACTGTCACTTACAATCCCGTCCTCTACACTGAAGCCCAACTGAAATTCTGGGTCCGGTCGCTTGATAATTGCCATGGTGACGGGAGGGCAGTGAACGATACTGAGCTTCACCTCTGCTTGGTTTTTTAAATCCTTTCACAAAAACAAAAGTGGAAAATACATAATACAAATACTAGAAAGATGTCTGCCAACGTATAGTAAATGTCTGCAAAGATAAATGTCTCTGTCACCTTAAAGTACCTGTTCACTATCCCTATGCATTCTGTGCTTCTTAGATAATGAAAGACATTCACAGAATGAGAGGAGTATTGTGTGTGTGTGTCTGTGCATGGAATACATTTAACAAAACAACATTAGGTGACAAAATGCAACAACCTGCCATCAGGTCCAACCTCATGCCGAAATAATACCTGGAATGCAAACAAACCACCCATTCTTCTTCCTCTCCACATATCACACGCATCAGTCTCTATGAATTCAGCAATACAGCACCATCTAGAGTACATTCTAGGAACTATACAATAGACAGCCAAGACAGCTCACAGGAAAGAATGAAACAGGCACAGACACAGTCCCCCTCTTACCCTTATTATACTCTGGCAGGTGGCTATGGGGAGGCCCACCAGGCTAGTGCCATTGACTGACATGATGCGGTCTCCTATGCTGAGGGCACCGCAGCGTTCTGCAGGACCACCGTGGAGCAGGTTGGCCACCACCACCGTGGGCAGAATGGAGCCCCAGCCCGACTCCACCACAGCCACCCCCACTATCTCCCTGGGAGCCTTGGAGATGGACACCTGGACACAGACAGTAGGGAGATGGTTTAAGAGAATGGGGGGATTTCATGGGTGGTGTTCAGTAGGGAAACGCTGTAGCAAAACGTTTTGCAATTGAAAACAAAAAACTATGTCCTTATTGGAAAAGTTCAGGTATTAACTCACTCCATTTCAAAACGTTTTTTCCCCAACTGAACACAACGTTAATGTACATTCCACTTAAGACAGATCATGAAATGTATGGATCTGTTTCAATACTGTCTTGAGCGAGATAGGAAGTGCTTGTTGCATAGTGTACAACCAGCAAATATCTATTTAGTTTATGAAGGCCAACATTTAACTCCATGCACAACCAAATGTTAACATAAAACAGATTTCATAGGCTCCTGGTTGATGGTTAAATCGCCACTGACTGCGTTCGATACGCGAACATGAGTCAATTAGATCAAGAGTAAAAACAGATGCTTAACTAGGCTAAAGGGAGGAGGAATACTGCATTTATAGGCCGACACTAAAATGGAAACTCTGGCTGGTAATAACAACATGGTGCTGAAATACTGACGGGTTTCTGTACCTCTCTGATGTTATCTGAATCCGAGAAGTGTACTAGGTCTCCGTTATAGTGCTCCTGTGTCCCCAGGTAGTCACTGTACTCGCTGGGCCTCAGCTCACTGGCCTTGATGCCGTTGGCATGGAGGAACTGCTGGTAAGCCACACCAAAGGCCTGGCCAATCGCCTGAGCGATCACCTGGGCCTGCATGCAGGAGAGACACAGTGAGTCAGTGGGCATGTTCAAACGTGTCCCAGCCTGGCAGGTAAGAGTACGATAATCCTTGTCATATAACAATATGGCAATCCTGTTCCTCCTCACAATCTTACAGAGCGTTTCTAGTTGTCAAAATAGGCTGTGGCTAACCATCAAGATATGGCCCATTGGTTTACCTCAATCCTAATATTAAACCTCACCATAATCTATCCCAAATTCTAACCTAACCATAACAGTAATGAACTGCTAATTTCCTCTTGTTTAACAACTCCTGGCATGGAAAAGTAACCTGGGTGCCAGGCTGTTTGTTTTTGTGTTCAACAAAGCTCCGCTACCTAGTTACATGGCAAGTACTGATGGCTCAAGTACTGTAGAAAAAGACTGGCACTGGGAATAAAACATATATATATATTTTTCTTTCCCCCCCCTTCTTCTAACCAGTGCAACATAATCTGATTATTTTCAACAACAAAAAAATCCCCACAGAAAACCAATTGGACATAATGCTGTATGGTTTCTGATTGAATGACTTACCTCGTCAGAGTTGAACACATGGCAGATCATGCAGCACTTTTTCTGTGGCCCGGGGGAGTTGACCCCAGCAGGGTTCCCCTCCTGGCCCTTACGCCCCCCGGCCGGCTTCCTGCGGGCCATCAGGACCACGATGCTGCCGATGTCTGCGATGTAGGAGATCATCTGGAGAGGATGGTCCATCATGGCCTCCTGTAGGTGGAACAGAAGGGATGAATGTGTGGAGGAAACATGTAACTGTTCACTAACACTTTCATGTAAGTTAACTAATACGTTAATGTTACTGAGGCAATGATTTTTGGTAAAAGAATGTGAAAAAAATCCATGATGGACCCATTCTCACTAGGTCTAACAACGAAGAGGGCTTGGTTAGTCTAAGGCTGCATTTACACAGGCAGCCCAATTCGGATATTTCTTTCACTAATTGGTATTTTGTCCAATTAGATCAGCTCTGAAAATCTGAAAAAGATCTGATATGAAAATATCTGATGTAATTGGTCAAAATACCAATTAGTAGATAAAAATTACTAGAATTGGGCTTCCTCTGAACACAGCCTAACAGCACCCACTATATATCTAGACGCAGTCAGCCATGCAGAAGGGAGCAAGCTGACAAACTGACCCACTTTGATTCTCTTTACTATTCAACTGTACAGGACGAGTTTGACTCAAATTAGAGACACTGCTATTCAAGGAATGACCTTCAACTACTTTGTCATCCATTCAAACCACGTCATGCTCGGCTGATTGTGTCAGTGGCAGCAGTTGCCTACCTGTGTGTTTGCGCTGAGGACTTTGATGCGCTGAGTGGAGATGAAGAGATCCACCTCGGTCATAGGCTGAGACTCTCCCTCTGGGGCCTGGAGTAAGACAAGAGCAAACCTTTTGATGATACTTTTTAAAGCAGATCACCCATTCTTGGCAGAATGGTCTGAGCCATTCTGCCACATCTGGTCTATTGGCCCTCCCATCCTTATGAGACCAGTTTCACACTCATCCCAGTCGAAGCTCTTCTCTGTCCTGGCATCCTAAGGAAGGAACAAGCTTCCCCCTAATGTCAGTACACTCCCAGTCCATCTTCCGTAACGGCTGAAAACCTACCTCTTCAAACAGAATCTTAAATAATCCCACAGTCCCCCCCCAAAGAAGAACAAACACCTTACCATTGCACTTGCCTTTCCTGCACTAACACTTGCATTTATCTTTTCATACTATCATTGACTTTGCTTTATTGATGAAAATGTTTACTTACTATGATCGTAGCAACACCCCATAGCAAGAAATATAACCCGCAAACGAATCTGTCACAGCGTACTCTTACCCCAGCGGTCCTCAAACCACTGTGATATGAGATTTTTCTTAGCTAGCTACCTTAAGATTAATGCACTTACTGTACGTTGCTCTGGATAACAGCGTCTGCTAAATGACTACAATGTAAAATGAAAACTCACTTTGATCCTGTCCACAGCCTCCTGGGCCTGTTTCATTCGAGCGTTGGTAGAGGGGTTCTTGTCAGACTTGAGCTGGGTGGAGCCCAGGTACTTGGCCCCAAATATGACCCCATCCAGGAGGTCATTTGGATCACAGGGGCCAGGCACTGACAGAAACGCATTACTATTATTATTTAAGAGTCCAATGAGAGAAGCATAGAAGTTTTACATACAGCCTAAATTGAGATTACCGTCTTTATAGGCTGGGCGGTCCTCTGCGCCCTGTAAATGAAGAGGTTAGTGATTACTGAACAAAGTGAAAGACACAGCTCATTTGAACCAATCATCAGCAAAGTAATATACACTAATAACACCACCATTCATCATTGATAACCATATTTTAGCATGTCAAACTTACCCGCTGACTGTTCTCTGCAGAGTCTACATCCGGAGGCTCCTCCCTTAACTTCATCCATACGGGCTCTGGGACCTCGTCCTCCGGGAAAGACTCCACGGAGTCATCCCTGTGGCGCAGCCGCCAGCCGTTCCCAAAGTGTTCCCAGAACCTTTCGCCATCCTCCTGGTTGTAGGAGACCGACACCACCGCGTCCATCTCCCCTCTCCGGGCCATGTAAGGAGGAACCTTGATGTCAGAGGAACTGGGCTGGGAAGCCCATATCTCTGTACACTCCAACATCCCTAATAGGTCTCTCTGGTTACTCTCTGAGAAAAGCATCTCCGAGGCCTGTTTCGGGTTCTGCTCTGGGTCTGGCAGCAATGGGCTGATGTCCATCAACAGAGATGGGCCTGGAGGCTCAAATAAGAATTCTGATGGTGGTGGTGTAGGGTCAGAGGTTGAGTCCCTGGGGAGAGGGCTTTCTCCAATGACCTGGAGTCGGTTTAGCAGGTGGTGGATCCGCGTGTGGTCTTTGTCACCTGTTCTCCTGATCTCAACCTTCTCCTCCATCGCATCCCCCACCTCTCCTCCCTCTTTGCTGGGATCCAGAACCTGTTTGGTTGGGGTGTTATCCTCAGGAGCATAGTCGATTAGCTCCTCCTGGCTAACTACCAGAGAAGAAGCTGCAGTGTCACTGGTGTACAAGGGAGGTAGGGACTCACTTAATCTGTCCTCTAAACTGTCCACAGGGACCAAGGAGGGAGGGAAGCTAGGGTCGTCTATCTCTTCCACTGAACCTGCTTCACTGGAGTCGTCTGACCTCCAGTCCAGAGGAGGGGGCTCTATTAGGTTAAAGGAGTCCAGGTCTTCTGATTCAGGGTAAGAAGTAGCTCTAGAGAACTGGCTTTGGCTGTCTGACTCATCTACAGCAGGTCCACCACAAGCAGTGTTCTCCTGTTGAGCTGAAGGTGAGGAAACGGTTTGTTTCTCCTCGTTTCCAGCAGGGCAATTACCAGCCTCCATTTTGTGGATAAGAGCACGGATCATAGGCAGCACATCACCAGGTTGAAATGATGGAGACTCCACATACATACAAGTCCCTTTCAATGCCTAGTAGGGTGTTTCTGCAATTTCTAGGGGTAACTGTCGGAAGTTGGTATTTTGTCACTGTGAAAGTAGACCGTTTTTGCATTCACCACTTCTTGTGCAGGGGAATAATAAGAACAACCACTCTTTTTTTTTAGTCTCTTCATTGACCTATGTCCATCAAGATAGCAGTGCTATTGCCTCAGGCTCAAAGTACATGTCATTGTCATGCGTGTCACCAATATAGAAAGTACCCTTTGTGCATTCAGCCTATGATAATATGGTATGGTTAATTTGTATTGGGCTATTAATAACATTTGATCCATCTGTAACAAAATTACCAGTAAAAGAGCTATAACCAATAAAACATTGCATACGTGATTATGATCATGGTGAGCTACTCACTTTAAAAAAAATACAAGACTCCAATCTTCTGAAAATAATTACAGAGAAAACACATTATATGCTGGCAGTGCTGCTAGAGAAATTACAGTAGCTGGATTGTCATTGCAGCTTGGATCACCCGAGCTAATTTGCTAATTTACAGTCAAGAAGCGTCACTAAATAAGCTATCTCCCTGCTGGTTTGCCAATTACGAGACATTGAGGACAATATTGGCATTACCAACATAAATCTGACATGATCCAGATGCTCACCCGGTTAAATTCTGGATCCGATGACTGACAACTGGTTGAATTGAACTGTCACGGATGAAGTTTACTTGTTTGGGAACTCAGCACCAAAACAGAGAAGTCAGCAATGCAAGTCAGCTGATAGTATTAGCTACAAATGTAACAGCATTTTCATAAGTACATTTGCTGAACGCGAATACACACCACTTTACGGTACCGCGTGTTTTCTGGTAGGGGGAACAGTGTCGGGTGCACTGTCATGCAGAGACAGAGACGATAGCTACAAATCATTCAAAGAAAACAGTTTGAAGCACATCTATTAAATCTTCCATATTCCAAATTATACCAAACATTTTCTTTCATTTTCGTGACTAAAAATTACTTTGATATCGCGGGTAAAATGAGGCTGCAGAGGCTGCAGTAGCCTAAGGGTGGTGCTGTTTATGAAATGTTAAATTGTCAAAACACACACACACACACCTTCACAGCAAGATCGAAGTAAGCCTGATATGTTTTTTGTTGTTGTAGAGAATTCATCCATGTGATGACCATTTCAAACCATACGATGCCAACTTAAAATATGGGTTAATATAATTGGTTATTCTATATTACAGTGAACTTTTAAGGAAGATAATAAAACATTTTGTTGGCGCTGTTTCTATTTCTCCAATTGCACCCTGTGTGGCTGGAGTAAAAAAAAGGAATAAATGAGTGGCACCTTTATCTGGAAGACCTCCAATTCCATGAAATAGAATGACCTGGTGAAAGCTGGGATACTTATTGCGTGGCAGTTTGATGTTGTAGGGTGTTTTAGTTTCAGACATAATGCCCATTGATACTAGTAGATGCACATTTGAATGCCACATAATATCTGAACGTCATTGCCAATCAGGTGCGTCCCTTTATTGCAGCAATGTATCTATCTGCCGATGGGTTTGTTCCACTGGATATTACTTTATGCCACAAGGCTAGGGTAGGATTCATAATTAATGGTTCCAGCAAGAATATACCATGAAGGGATGCATTTGATCGACAACGAAGTTCAGATAGCCTGTTGCCTTTGCATGTTGTTTTACTGGTATCGTTGGTCCCTATGTGTGCCATAAAAACACATTTCAAAAACGTGTTTTTTCTTACTTCTTATGGCTGCATGGGGCAGTACTGAATAGCTTGGATGAAAAGGTGCCAGAGGTGCCCAGTGTAAACTGCCTGCTCCTCAGTCCCAGTTGCTAATATATGCATATTATTATTAGTATTGTATAGAAAACACTCTGACGTTTCTAAAACTGTTTGAATGATGTCTGTGAGTATAACAGAAATCATATGGCAGGCAAAAACCTGAGAAAAAAATCCAACTCGTGGTGGGAAATCTGAGGTTGTTCGATTTTCAACTCAGTCCCTATTGAAGTTACAGTGGGATATTGGTCATCTTGCACTTCCCAAGGCTTCCACTAGATGTCAACTGTCTTTAGAAACTTGTTTGAGGCTTCTACTGTGAAGTGGGGCCGAATGAGAGTGGATTGAGTCAGAGGTCTGGCAGCAGTCACGCACTGGTCACGCGCATTTCACATGAGGGGTATCTCCTGTTCCTTTGCTTTTCTGAAGACAAAGGAATTCTCCGGTTGGAATATTTATTGAAGCTTTATATTAAAAACATCCTAAAGATTGATTCCATACATCGTTTGACAAGTTTCTATGGTCTGTAACGGAACATTTTGACATTCCGTCTGCAACTAGTGAACGCGCTTCGTGAGTTTTGATTTGTTTACCAAATGCGCTAACAAAAGTAGCTATTTGGACATAAATGATGGACATTACCGAACAAATGAAACATATATTGTGGACCTGGGATTCCTGGGAGTGCATTCTGATGAAGATCATCAAAGATAAGTGAATATTTATAATGTTATTTCTGACTTCTGTTGACTCTAACATGGCGGATATATGTATTTGTTCTCTGACCGCTGTTCTCAGATTATAGCATGGTTTGCTTTTTCCATAATGCTTTTTTGAAATCTGACACAGCGGTTGCATTAAGGAGAAGTATATCTTTAATTCCATGTATTTTCATCAACATTTATGATGAGTATTTCTGTAAATTGATGTGGCTCTCTAAAAATTCACCGGATGTTTTTGGAACTACTGAACATAACGCACCCGATGTATACGGAGATTTTTACAGAACAAAACATACATGTATTGTGTAACATGAAGTCATATGAGTGTCATCTGATGAAGATCATCAAAGGTTAGTGATTCATTTGATCTCTATTTGTGCTTTTTGTGACTCCTCTCTTTGATGGAAAAATGGCTGTGTTTTCTGTGGCTTGGCTCTGACCTAACATAATAATTTGTGGTGCTTTTGCTGTAAAGCCTATTTGAAATCTGACACTTTGAATTAAAAACAAGATTACCTTTAAAATGGAATAAGATACTTGTATGCTTGAGGAATTTTAATTATGAGATTTCTGTTGTTTTGAATTTGGCGCCCTGCACTTTCACTGGCTGTTGTCATATCGATCCCATTAACAGGATTGCAGCCCTAAAGGTAACACAAATCAGCATACGCTATCAACCAAAATAGCCTGGCATGGTAATTACAATATAAAAACTTGAAACACAGTGAAGTCAACTAAAAATAGGTTTGTTATTGTTTTGAAAGAACAAAAAACAAATAAATCTTAAAATTAACCAAATAAATTGCTTAATTTAGAAATACATCACAGTGTGGTTTCATCTACGTACCTTATATGCAAAATACAATACATACTCTACGTGTCTTGAGTCCTTGTGTTCTCTCAGAAGAGCAGTGTGTGTTTCCTGGTACACTACATGACCAAAAGTATGTGGACACCTGCTCCTCGAACATCTCGTTCCAAAATCATCGGCATTAATATGGAGTTGGTCCCCCCGTTGCTGCTATAACAGCCTCCACTTTTCTGGGAAGGATTTGATGGGGTTGAAGACAGGGCTCTGTGCAGGCCAGTCAAGTTGTTCCACACCGATCTCTGTATGGACCTCACTTTGTGCATGGGACATTTTCATGCTGAAACAGGGAAGAGCCTTCCCCAAACTGTTGCCACAAAGTTGGAAGCACAGAATTGTCTAGAATGTCATTGTATGATGTAGCGTTAAGATTTCACTTCAGTGGAACTAAAGGGCCTAGCCCGAACAATGAAAAACAGCTCCAGACCATTATTCCTCCTCCGCCAAACTTTACAGTTGGCACTATGCATTGGGGCAGGTAGCGTTTTTCTGGCATCCACAAAACCCTAACCCATCCGTCGGACTGCCAAATTTGTGAAGCGCGTTTCCACTGCTCCAGAGTCCATGGGGGCGAGCTTTACAGCACTCCAGCCGACACTCAGCATTGTACATGGTGGTCTTAGGCTTGTGTGCGGCTGCTCGGCCATGGAAACCCATTTCATAACAGTTCTTGTGCTGACATTGCTTCCAGAATCAGTTTGGAGTTTGATAATGAGTGTTGCAACCGAGGACAGATGATTTTTTACATGTTACGTGCTTCATTACTTGGCAGGTCCGCTCTGTGCGCTTGTGAGGCCCACACCTTTGCGGCTGAGTTGTTGCTGCTCCTAGACGTTTCCACTTCACAATAACAGCCCTTACAGTTGACCGGGACAGCTCTAGCAGGACATACATTTGACGACCTGACTTGTTGGAAAGGTGGCATCCTATGACTGTGCCACGTTGAAAGTCACTAAGCTCTTCAGTAAGGTAATTCCACTGCCAATGTTTGTCTATGGAGATCGCATGGCTGTGTGCTGGATTTATACACCTGTCAGCAACTGGTGTGGCTGAAATAGCCAAATCCACTCATTTGAAGGGGTGTCCACATACTATTGTATCATCCAGCTCTGTTAGATGCATTGGAAGACGGATGTGCTTCAGGTCCCACTGGCTCTTTTCCATCACTGCTTAGGAGGGTTGTTAATTACCATGCTATAGTTTATTCAATATTATCTTACTCATCTTTGTAAACTAGAAAATGTTTACTATCCATTTTTACTGTGTTAAAATCGGCTTATGTTGGCTCAAAGTTGTTATATACAGTAAAATATTATTTTTCATATCTTTTAGCTGGCCTACTAGTGGCATGTCATGCTTTGCAATGTTAATGACTATGGATTAGTGATCTGATACTGGCAGATGTAAGAAAATGTTCACCATCCATTTTGACTGTGTTAAGCTTGAATTATGTTAGCTCAAAGTTCACTGTAATGTACAGTAAACTAGTGTTTTTCCAACGTTGACACTGACACGATATGGGTATGTTATGCTTTGCAATGTGAATGACAATGCATTCGTGATGTACTAGTGGCAGATGTGACAAAATGTTTACCATCCATTTTCGTAGGCCTACAGACATGAGCATATCAGAACCACTGTACACGAGTGTCGACAACCTTTACAAACAGATTATGCCGAGTTAACGGAAGAATCCTGCGCTGCCAGTACTGACACAACATTGATAACATTAAACAAGTCGCTGTCCAGGTGCAGATGTACCAAGCACTTTAACCTGCGTCTTTGGAGGAGGTGGCCATGGTGCTGAAACATCTGTGAGGACCGGTGATTAAAGGAGGCTGTCCTCCGCTTCTCTCCAATCGTGACGACAAACAAACGATTGATTAAGACGTAGGCCTATTAGCAGATCATTTTCAAATCTTTTATATAAAAATGAACTATTATCACACTATTTTGCCTTATTCACCATATCAAAATGGTGAATGGTGCTATGTTCAGTTGAAGTCGGAAGTTTACATACACTTAGGTTGGAGTCATTAAAACTTGTTTTTCAACCACTCCCGAAATTTCTTGTTAATTAAGAAACTATAGTTTTGGCAAGTCAGTTAGGACATTACTTTGTGCATGACAATTAATTTTTCCAACAATTGAATACAGATAGATTATTTCACTTACAATTCACTTTATCACAATTCCAGTAGGTCAGAAGTTTACATACACTAAGTTGACTGTGCCTTTAAACAGCTTGGAAAATTCCAGATAATGGAGTCATGGCTTTAGATGCTTCTGATAGGCTAATTGACATAATTTGAGTCAATTGGAGGTGTACCTGTGGATGTATTTCAAGGCCTACCTTCACACTCAGTGTCTCTGCTTGACATCATGGGAAAATCAAAAGAAATCAGCCAAGACCTCAGAGAAAAAATTGTACACCTCCACAATTCTGGTTCATCCTTGAGAACAATTTCCAAACCCCTGAAGGTACCATGTTCATCTGTACAAACAATAGTATGCAAGTATAAACATTATGGGACCACGCAGCCGTCATACCGCTCAGGAAGGAGATGCGTTCTGTCTCCTAGAGATGAACGTACTTTGCTGAGAAAGGTGCAAATCAATCCCAGAACAACAACAAAGGACCTTGTGAAGATACTGGAGGAAACAGGTACAAAAGTATCTATATCCACCGTAAAATGAGTCCTATATCAATATAACCTGAAAGGCCGCTCAGCAAGGAAGAAGCCACTGCTCCAAAACCGCCATAAAAAAGCCAGACTATGGTTTGCAACTGCACATAGGGACAAAGATCATACTTTTTGGAGAAATGTCCTCTGGTCTGATGAAACAAAAATAGAACTGTTTGGCCATAATGACCATCATTATGTTTGGAGGAAAAAGGGGGAGGCTTGCAAGCCGAATAACACCATCCCAACCGTGAAGCACGGGGGTGGCAGCATCATGTTGTGGAGGTGCTTTGCTGCAGGAGGGACTGGTGCACTTCACAAAATAGATGGCTTCATGAGGAAGGAAAACTATGTGGATATATTGAAGCAACATCTCAAGACATCAGTCAGGAAGTTAAAGCTTGGTCGCAAATGGGTCTTCCAAATGGACAATGACTCCAAGCATACTTCCAAAGTTGTGGCAAAATGGCTTAAGGACAACAAAGTCAAGCTATTGGAGTGGCCATCACAAAGCCCTGACCTCAATCCTATAGACAATTTGTGGGCAGAACTGAAAAAGCGTGTGCGAGCAAGGAGGCCTACAAACCTGACTCAGTTACACCAGCTCTTTAAGGAGGAATGGGCCAAAATTCACCCAACTTATTGTGGGAAGCTTGTGGAAGACAACCTGAAACGTTTGACCCAAGTTAAACAATATAAAGGCAATGCTACCTAATACTAATTGAGTGTATGTAAACTTCTGACCCACTGGGAATGTGATGAAAGAAATAAAAGCTGAAATGAATAATTCTCTCAACTATTATTCGGACATTTCACATTCTTAAAATAAAGTGGTGATCCTAACTGACCTAAGACTGGGAATTGTTACTAGGATTAAATGTCAGGAATTGTGAAAAACTGAGTTTAAATTTATTTGGCTACGGTGTATGTAAACTGACTTCAACTGCATGTGTCTTCTTTGGCAGCGGCAGGGCAGTCAGTTGTGTTGGCGTGTCTCCTTCCTTTACTTAGCCATGCCTTCACATATGGTGAGGGGCTGAACAGCTGCAGTGGTGGACTGCTGCGTTTGAGGAAAAGCAGATTGGATAGATGGCTGACTGCAATTGCACTTCGCTTGCCTGTCAGGATGTCATTCATGCTGCTGAATTTACACTCGCATTTACTGGTGGATATGGCAATGGTTTCTACCGCCTTCAGAGGTGACAAGGAGACCTGCGTTTTTGTAGCTTTGGAATCATTGAACTATCGGAATCCCCGAACACTCTCCATCCCATCTACTCTGAACACTTCGCACAGGTGTCCCACTGCATTGTCTCCAAACTGAATGTCCAGTTCTTCAGGCCACAAGTCTGGATAGAGGACCTTCACGTCTTCAATTATCTCTCTCTATTTACCTGCTCTCATTGTCCATTGTGCTGATGTGGGAGGAGTGTGTTGGGGTGAACAACTTGGGAGTGAACACTTTATCTCTTCCTCTGTAGGACTTGAGCACTTTCACAAGCGACTGCAAGGTCTCTTGCATTATGTACCTCTAAACACAGCAGTCGTGGTCTGAAATTCAGGAGCACACAGCTTTGTTCACTTCAAATGTTAATCAAATTGATCCCGCCCGTGTTGAAAGCGTCAAAGTAATGATCTGTAAATGCACGTGACAGATGTGTAAACCTTCATCCTGAAAAAGATTACGAGTCACAACCTTGAGTGAAATACAGTACTATTTTTTTCACCTTTATTTAACCAGGTAAGCTAGTTGAGAACAAGTTCTCATTTACAACTGCGACCTGGCCAAGATAAAGCAAAGCAGTGCAACAGAAAAAACAACACAGAGTTACACATGGAATAAACAAGCATACAGTCAATAACACAATAGAAAAAAATAAGTCTATATACAGTTTGTGCAAATGGCATGAGGAGGTGAGGCAAGAAATAGGCCACAGTAGCAAAGTAATTACAATTTAGCAGATTAACACTGGAGTGATAGATGAGCAGATGATGGTGTGTAAGTAGTGATACTGGTGTGCAAAAGAGCAGCAAAGTAAATAAAAACAATATGGGGATGAGGAAGGTAGATTGGGTGGGCTATTTACAGATGGACTATGTACAGCTGCAGCGATCGGTTAGCTGCTCAGATAGTTGATGTTTAAAGTTAGTGAGGGAAATGTAAGTCTCCAGCTCCAGCGATTTTTGCAATTCGTTCCAGTCACTGGCAGCAGAGAACTGGAAGGAAAGGCGGCCAAAGGAAGTGTTGGCTTTGGGGATGAGTTTTACTAGGGTAAGTTTGGCAGCGTGAGTGAAGGAGGCTTTGTTGCGAAATAGAAAGCCGATTCTAGATTTGTTTTGGATTGGAGATGTTTGATATGAATCTGGGAGTTTACAGTCTAGACAGACACCTAGGTATTTGTAGTTGTCCACGTAGTCTAGGTCAGAACCGTCCAGAGTAGTGATAATAGTCTGGCGGGCAGGTGCGGGCAGTGAATGGTTGAAAAGCATGCATTTGGTTTTGCTAGCATTTAAGAGCAGTTGGAGGCCACAGAAGGAGTGTTGTATGGCATTGAAGCTCGTTTGGAGGTTAGTTAACACAGTGTCCAAAGAAGGGCCAAAGGTATACAGAATGGTGTCATCTGCGTAGAGGTGGATCAGGGAATCACCCGCAGCAAGAGCGACATCGTTGATATATACAGAGAAAAGAGTCGGCCCGATAATTGAACCCTGTTGTACCCCCATAGAGACTGCCAGAGGTCCGGACAACAGGCCCTCCGATTTTACACACTGAACTCTGTCTGCGAAGTAGTTGGTGAAGTAGATGGCTCTGAATGAACTTTATTTGACTCTTTGACTCTTTGCAAACTGGAATCCATATATCCTGATGCTGCATTCATTGTAGCTGGGGATTTTAACAAGGCTAATCTGAAAACAAGACTCCCTAAATTGTATCAGCATATCGATTGCGCAACCAGGGCTGGAAAAACCTTGGATCATTGCTATTCTAACTTCCGCGACGCATATAAGGCCCTGCCCCGCTCTCCTTTCGGAAAAGCTGACCACGACTCCATTTTGTTGATCCCTGCCTACAGACAGAAACTAAAACAAGAAGCTCCCGCGTTGAGGTCTGTTCAACGCTGGTCCGACCAATCGGATTCCACACTCCAAGACTGCTTCCATCACGTGGACTGGGATATGTTTCGTATTGCATCAAACAACAACATTGACGAATACGCTGATTCGGTGAGCGAGTTCATTAGAACGTGCGTTGAAGATGTCGTTCCCATAGCAACGATTAAAACATTCCCAAACCAGAAACCGTGGATTGATGGCAGCATTCGCGTGAAACTGAAAGCGCGAACCACTGCTTTTAATCAGGGCAAGGTGACCGGAAACATGACCGAATACAAACAGTGTAGCTATTCCCTCTGCAAGGCAATCAAACAAGCTAAGCGTCAGTATAGAGACAAAGTAGAATCTCAATTCAACGGCTCAGACACAAGAGGCATGTGGCAGGGTCTACAGTCAATCATGGATTACAAACCAGCCCCGTCACGGACCAGGATGTCTTGCTCCCAGGCAGACTAAATAACTTTTTTGCCCGCTTTGAGGACAATACAGTGCCACTGACACGGCCCGCAACCAAAACATGCGGACTCTCCTTCACTGCAGCCGACGTGGGGAAAACATTTAAAAGTGTCAACCCTCGCAAGGCTGCAGGCCCAGACGACATCCCCAGCCACGCCCTCAGAGCATGCGCAGACCAGCTGGCTGGTGTGTTTACGGACATATTCAATCAATCCCTATCCCACTCTGTTGTTCCCACATGCTTCAAGAGGGCCACCATTGTTCCTGTTCCCAAGAAAGCTAAGGTAACTGAGCTAAACGACTACCGCCATGTAGCACTCACTTCTGTCATCATGAAGTGCTTTGAGAGACTAGTCAAGGACCATATCACCTCGACCCTACCTGACACCCTAGACCCACTCCAATTTGCTTACTGCCCAAATAGGTCCACAGACGATGCAATCTCAAACACACTGCACACTGCCCTAACCCATCTGGACAAGAGGAATACCTATGTGAGAATGCTGTTCATCGACTACAGCTCAGCATTTAACACCATAGTGCCCTCCAAGCTTGTCATCAAGCTCGAGACCCTGGATCTCGACCCCGCCCTGTGCAACTGGGTACTGGACTTCCTGACGGGCTACCCCCAGGTGGTGAGTGTAGGCAACAACATCTCCACCCCGCTGATCCTCAACACTGGGGCCCCACAAGGATGCGTTCTGAGCCCTCTCCTGTACTCACTGTTCACCCACGGCTGCGTGGCCATGCACTCCTCCAACTCAATCATCAAGTTTGCGGACGACACAACAGTGGTAGGCTTGATTACCAACAACGACGAGACGGCCTACAGGGAGGAGGTGAGGGCCCTCGGAGTGTGGTGTCAGGAAAATAACCTCACACTCAACGTCAACAAAACTAAGGAGATGATTGTGGACTTCAGGAAACAGCAGAGGGAACACCCCCCTATCCACATCGATGGAACAGTAGTGGAGAGGGTAGTAAGTTTTAAGTTCCTTGGCATACACATCACAGAAAAACTGAATTGGTCCACCCACACAGACAGCATCGTGAAGAAGGCGCAGCAGCGCCTCTTCAACCTCAGGAGGCTGAAGAAATTCGGCTTGTCACCAAAAGCACTCAAACTTCTACAGATGCACAATCGAGAGCATCCTGTCGGGCTGTATCACCGTCTGGTACGGCAACTGCTCCGCCCACAACTGTAAGGCTCTCCAGAGGGTAGTGAGGTCTACACAACGCATCACCGGGGGCAAACTACCTGCCCTCCAGGACACCTACACCACCCGATGTCACAGGAAGGCCATAAAGATCATCAAGGACAACAACCACCTGAGCCACTGCCTGTTCACCCCGCTATCATCCAGAAGGCGAGGTCCGTACAGGTGCATCAAAGCTGGGACCGAGAGACTGAAAAACAGCTTCTATCTCAAGGCCATCAGGCTGTTAAACAGCCACCACTAACATTGAGTGGCTGCTGCCAACACACTGACTCAACTCCAGCCACTTTAATAATGGGAATTGATGGGAAATGATGTAAAATATATCACAATGCTACCTAATATAATGTTTACATACCCTACATTATTCATCTCATATCTTGAGCCTTCTTGGTTGGGCACTTTTAATGTAAATCTATGGCAGCACCCAAGGGGCTTGAACTTTCCTACTCTCCCTGTAGATTTTGTGGTGACATAGAGTCCCCATGAGTGACAGAACACTGAGCCAATCACGGCGCAACTAGAGAACATTATCAACCCCTATGCTCTGTATTTTCCGCTGGCTGCCCCACCACCACAGAAAGCACTGAGCTAGGCTGAAACACCTGTATTTTGGAGCTGCCTTACTCACGAAAGCAAAAAAGTTGTTTGTATGCAGCTTGGGGCGGCAGGGTAGCCTAGTGGTTAGAGCGTTGGACTAGTAACCGGAAGGTTGCAAGTTCAAACCCCCGAGCTGACAAGGTACAAATCTGTCGTTCTGCCCCTGAACAGGCAGTTAACCCACTGTTCCTAGGCCGTCATTGAAAATAAGAATTTGTTCTTAACTGACTTGCCTGGTTAAATAAAGGTAAATAAAATAAACTAAATTTTTTAAAACATTGTTTTCAAACTAATATGATAATAATGCCAAAATAACAAATAATTTCATCCAAACTGCTCGCATGCGTCAACGTGCGTCTGCTATTCCAGGCACTAAAGTAGAATTTGGTTCTAAAATTGAACTTGACTCTATTTTTGTTGCATGACGCATTGCAAGTCTCGCCTCTCCCATTGGTTTTTAGCTGTATATACCCACGTGAGAGATTGAAAGGTGAACTGAGGTCCACACTTCAGTCAAGTTGGTGGTGGTAATGCACCTCAAAGTTGGTTGCCAACCGCCATATGAAGTCCACAGAAAAAGAAGAAGAAGGCTGAAGAAGGAGAGATTACTAGAAACTAACTAGTTTTCCTCTTTTATCTGTGGATTAATTGTCGAGTAAGAGAACACACGATTTTGTGTGACCCAAAAAGGGTCCAAATTCTACAAAGATCTAGAAAAAAAGGACCTTGTGCATTTCAGGTAAGATAATGACCCAATGTTTATATCCCAGGACAAATTAGCTGGCAACAGTTAGCTAGCAACAGAAAGCTAGCTAGCTAAATGGCCATGAATGTTTAATGTGTTTCGACCTGTCCCCAAATGAATATAGTAGTTTCAGAGTTAATTTTGATATTGCAATATGCGTGTCCTGACATCCCGCAAAGCCTGGACTATTATTGTATTTGAACAGGAGGTGCTGCAGTGATTTTCAGCCAGGCTGCAGTAATAGAACACAAATTCAAATATTTACCTTGTGAAAAGGGGTAGTAGTCAAGCTAAGGAAAATATTTCACTTGGTCATTTCCATGAGTGCTTATAAATGAGTATAAATGCTTTATTGCCAACCAATTGTATGATTGATTGAATAAAATACAATTTTATTGGTCCCATACACATGGTTAGCAGATGTTGTTGCGAGTGGAGCAAAATGCTAACGCTTCTAGATCTGACAGTGCAGCAGTATCTAACAGGTAATAACTAACAATTCCACAGCAAAACCTAATACACACAATCTAGTAAAGGAATGGGATAAGACTATATAAATCTAAAATATATGGATGAACAGTGACAGAGTGGCTAAGATGCAATAGATAGTGTAGGATACAGTGTAGGATACAGTATATACATATGAGATAAGTAATGCGAGATATGAAAACATTCTTAAAGTGGCATTATTGAAGTAACTAGTGTTCCATTTATTAAAGTGGTCAATGATATCAAGTCTGTAGGTAGGCAGCCGCCTCTCTGTGCTAGTGATGGCTGTTTAACAATCTGAAGGCCTTGAGATAGAAGCTGTTTTTCAATCTCTCTGTCCACGCTTTGATGCACCTGTACTGACCATACCTTCTGGATGGAAGCGGGGTGAACAGGAAGTGGCTCGGGTGGTTATTGTCCTTGATCTTTTTTGCCTTCCTGTGACATCAGGTGTTTTAGGTGTCCTGGAGGGCAGGTAGTTTGCACCCAGTGATGCGTTGCGCAGACCGCACCACCCTCTGGAGAGCCCTTGCGGAGACAAACCACATTTTTTCAGCCTCCTGAGGATGAAGAGTCGCTGTTGTGCCTTCTTCACCACACTGTCTGTGTGCAGTTTATCTGTGATATGTACACCGAGGAACTTAAAACTTTCCACCTTCTCCACTGCTGTCCCATCGATGTGGATAGGGGGTGCTCCCTTTGCGGTTTCCTGTAGTCCACGATCATCTGTTTTGTTTTGCTGACATTGAGTGAGAGGTTATTGTCCTGACACCACACTCCAAGGGCCCTCACCACCTCCCTGTAGGCTGTCTCATCGTTGTTGGCAATCAAGCCTACCACTCCGGTGTCCTCTGCAAACTTGATGATTGAGTTGGAGTTGTGCATGGCCACGTAGTCATGGGTGAACAACACTCTACAACCAGCGCATCATCCGCTTCCAGTGCCAGTTTTTTTTCCAACGAGAGACTGGGCCGACGGAAGGGCGGAGGTGGTCATGGGCACGCACACCGACGAGATGCCGCACCCGACGGGGTAAGAAGAAACGACCACCAGAGGCAGAACCCACGGGACTGAGTGTCTTTAATTTATCAATACTTTAGCTCCCCTAATCGTGATATTTCTACTGAACGTACTACTAAGTTGCTCACCTGCACATACTCCGACTCCTTTTAGAAGTAAGAGTTATTTTGTACCTCCAGCCAATCGCAATCACTTTATTGAGACATATTGCAGACTCATTGAAAAAGATGTTGTTCATCTCCTTAAGAACAAACAGGAGTACATATCTTTACATCATTTACCTCAGGATGAAAAACAAGCTTTGCTTGATTTACAATCCGATACGTCAGTACTTATTCGTCCTGCTGATAAGGGTGGGTCGGTTGTACTCATGGATAGGACAGTTCATGTAAATGGGTGTCATAGACAACTGCTTGACAACACCTTTTACAAGAAACCCAGAAGTGACCCTACTGCCCAATTTCAGAACACGATCTTTACTGTCCTAGATGGGTATTTAAGTTCTGGTCAGATAACCAAAACATAACACAACTTTTTGGCTATTCAACACCCTAAAATTGCCACTTTCTATACTTTGCCGAAATTACACAAGAATGTTACAAAACCTCCAGGGCGCCCTATTGTAGCGGGCATTGATGCAGTAATGGTCCCTCTATTGACTTTTGTTGATTTTTTTATTTATTAGACCACTCACAGAACAGC
Organism: Oncorhynchus masou masou; assembly: GCF_036934945.1. Taxonomy (NCBI): domain Eukaryota; kingdom Metazoa; phylum Chordata; class Actinopteri; order Salmoniformes; family Salmonidae; genus Oncorhynchus; species Oncorhynchus masou. The sequence goes on along the minus strand of NC_088235.1, from coordinate 75,817,218 downwards.
TCCCCTCCTTTGTAAAGGACACCAGCAGTATGATCTCTATAATTGAATCTCTTGATCCCCTCCCTGATAATACTTTGTTAGTTACTTTGATGTTGAGCCGTAATACACAAATATTCCACATGAGGGCGGTAATTGAAGCTATGGAACATTTTCTTCTGCAACGTGACTCTAATGAACTACCTTCCAGTGCATGCATTATAACATTGGCTGAAATAGTACTCACACACAACTACTTCATGTTTCTAAGTGATTTCTTTATTCAGACGAAGGGTACTGCTATGATATCCCACATAGCTCATAACTAAGGTAATTTGTATGTGGGTTACATGGAGAAACAGTCCATTTTCAATCCTCTGAAACATATTTACTTGCCTAACATTATTATGTGGAAACGGTATATTGATTATATTTTTGTTCTATGGAGGGATGATGCAAAACAGCTCCAGGCGTTCTATGCTTTTTCTTAACTCTTGTTCTGAGCATCTGAGATTTACTATGCAATCTGACACACGTTAAATCAGTTTCCTTGATCTTCAGATCTTGTGTGAGGATAATGTTCTCTACGCTGATCTTTACAGGAAACCTACTGATCGTAACAGTTTGTTGAGGGCTGATAGTTGTCATCCACTTCCTTTGAAAAACAGTTTGCCCTACAGCCAATTCTGTCGAATCAAAATCATTCAGATTTCGACAGAAATATGGCTGAGTCGCAAAGAAAATTCAAGGAGAGGGGATACAATATTGGTCAGATTAATACTGCCATTGAGAATTAAAAACAAAACAAGACATGGCCTTTTCAAGGTCAGTCTCGCAAAAAGAAGCATTATTGCGTTCTAACTATCCGCTATTCAAAGTGCTCTGAACAAATTAAGGGAATCGTTCACAAACATTGGCACATTCTAAGATCCGATGACAGTATCGGCGATGTGTTTTCGGACCCTCCCTCGGTCGTATTCTCGCGGGGCAGGAATCTCAGAGATCAATTGGTAAACTCTCAAGATATCCCTGCACAACGTCTATTCGCGCCCTTTACTGGATGACAATTTCAAGTGTAATGTCTGTGCTTAATGTAATGGCAGTTATAAATGTAGATCCTTCAAAACACACCCAAACAGGGAAACAGATCCCAATTAAAGGTGTTATCACGTGCTCCACTAAGGCAGTTATTTGTCTTATAACGTGTTCTTGTGGTAAAAAATGATGTGGGTAAAACAAAGCGCGAATTAAAAGTACGAATCTCGGGGCATCGAAGCACCATTAAGTGCAAAAACTCGATTTACCCAGTTGCGGTACACTTTTTGGAATCTAACCACTCGATTACGTCCCTACGTTGTATTGGTATCGAACATGTCACCCTCCCTAGGAGAGGGATTTATTGTTCAAACGAGAGGCTACCCGTATCTTTAATTGAAAGACCCTTGCTACCTTCGGTCTCAACGTAGACTTTGATCTGAAGCCATTATTGTGATTTTGCTATTGTACATGTGTGTAGGTTTAAAATTGTATCTATGATCGTATGCTATCCATTTATGTTTTTGTATGCCATTTTAATATATGAGAATTAACCAATGATATCAGGCCACACCCGGCCATGATTACAGACACCTGTGTGTGTCCTTTGACACTATATAAACGAGTCACCCCGCAGTGATTGTCATTATACCCTGATGAAGACAGCGTGTCTGTCAAAACGTTGGATAGGTTATTAAATTATTGCATCTGAGTGCGGCTCTCCTTTAATTTCTCAGGTGTTCTATTCCGCTAGTCAGCACCTCTCCTAAATAGGTGTGTTTCTTTCGCCTCTAGTAATAACACATGATAACACACAATAAATATTCACAAAAAAGTATTTATTTTTCAAAAAATAATCTCAAGAATCCCAGCCAAGAACAAAGCATATAGAGTATAGTTTTCAAATTGCCGCAAACAACATTCATGCGCCGATTGTTCTTTTAATTCTTAGGGAGTGAGTGTGTGTTTCCATGGAAGACGAGCATTACTTTTAGTCCAGTATTGGGGATTCACATTGGTCAGGAAAGGAACAGGGCTTCATTGGATTGTGTCATTATAGACATTGGCGTTGTCATAAATATCTGCAAGGCGGTCAGGAAAGGGGTTAAATCGTCTTGCGCTTTTCCTACGAAGCATATTCACTGAGTATAAAAAACATGTCTAGGAATTCGGGCCGGCCAGGACAATGACGTCGTAGTCTCTCCACTAGCTTGATTTACAGTAATTATTCCTGCGTAGCACCCTTTCAAGAAACCAGAGTAAACTGTAAAAAAATTAAATAATAACATACCGGTGATATGATCGACATCGTCATAAACATCATCCCCTTCCCTGAAAAGGAATATTGAAAACAGTATTACCCAGAATATTATGACACAGTTGTCAACAGTAAAACAGGATTCCAGTGACTGAATACCAGGGATTCTGGATTCATAATGACCAATAATTGTGTTGAATAAATATATAAGAAACCTACGCCTGTAGAAGAACCCTGGGCACATATCCATCTGCGAGAGAAAGAAAATGAGGCAACAATTAGAATAATGACACATGCTAGAAAAATGTATCTAGAATCTCTTATTGATTATTAGGCTGCACTACAGACAAAAGAGGAAACCTTTTAGTTAGTTACCAGTATCTTTGGCTGTACTACGACCATACATAGCCCAGTAGCCTAATCAGATATAAAACGGGCTTTTACAGACTTGTCACTAGATGGTGATGTATTCACATACATTTCCCCTGCTTGTTGCGACACAGGGCTTTTTTGTCACTGGTGACTCGAATGACCTCCAGGATCTCTCCTTGGACCACAGCTAGATCCGTCCCTCCTGTCTTCTTGATGCTTGCATTCAGGTCAACCATCATGCGGTGTAACACCAAAATCGGTCCCTCAAACTGACAGAACAAAATAAAAGTTATGTTGACTTTTTTTTTATACGACTTGGTAATGTCATATGACATGACATCGTTGAGTAGGCTAATAGTGAGTGATCGAGCTTTTCAGGGCGTGCACATGAATTGCGTCAAATGCCAATTTTCAACAGTTTTCTTGGAAGATTTGCAAGAAGAGCAAAATATGTACCTTAAACTTTTTTCTAAATTCCTTTTCGTCTTTCTCCAGCATCTCTCTCATTACTGGATCTAGACTGGAACATAAAGACACACATCCTTTTGTGTGATCACAAAAAGTTGTTTTTGTCCTATTTCAGTAGATAACTTGATCTCTTATTTCTTCTTTGTAGCCATTAGCAACTACTTTACTTATATTCAGTGCAATGCATGCTCTATGCAACAGACATACAAGCTAAACTGTATACAAACTTCCATTTTCATGTTTTAGGTAAACATACAGGCCAAATGTGGCAAGCTATCAAAGCAACACCACACTCAGAAAAACCACAGACAGAGAAAGGCATTGACTAATCCTCCTATGTATCTGAAAAGTACATATTTTTTCTATTCAATTCAAATGCCAAATACCTAATTTACAAGAGGTGGAGGGAGGAAGTTATTGGATGTCCCTTGCACATCATCATAGTCATCTCTGTGTGTGTGGGGGGGGGGGGGGGTGGATTTGCATATTTGTGTGTGGGAGAGCAACCTGTTCATGTTTCCTGAGGAGTCTACATCATAATAGATGTCATTGTCTTCAAAACGGACAGGAGGTGGTGGTGGTGGCAGTGAGGGTTCAGGCTCTCTGGACAGTTTGAGTTTACGTTTCACTTCCTCATAATCCACATCCACACAGGTGCTAATGATGTAACCATCTGCAAAGCAACACTTCATTACTGGCTTTTGGTAGCTTTAGGTACACAACATGGGTGGTTTTCAACGTTGTCACAGCACATATCAAACTAGTATAAAATATGAGCTTTATCTTGGCCAGGTTGCAAATGTAAATGAGAACTTGTTCTCAACTTGCCTACCTGGTTAAATAAAGGTGGAATAAAAAATAAAAAAATTAAACAAATATGGGCTGTTTAGTTCTATGGAATTAAATAGTGTTTTACTCACAGGTGCCAGTCTGTGTGCGGGCTAGCCACCTGCCATCGGGGTTGTTCTTAACCCGTATGATCTCCACTCTGTTTCCCTGCCGAACACTTAGATCATGCTTGCCCCCCTGCCAGTCGTGTCGAACCCTGCCCATGTGAAGGACATCTATGTCCCCAGTACCCAGCTGATTAAGGGTTAAAAGTAAATACATACAGAAGGTTGTAAAGTGGTGTTTCTAACCGACAGAAATGAATGAGATCTCTGTTACACTACTGTAATACATTACTATATTTCCATATTAAGTAAACATACTCATTATAACACAAAGAGAATATCCAAAACTCTGAAACGTGTTCCGATATTCATATGTAGCAAGTGAGTTATGACAGACAGGTCACTGTTTGGGGGGATATCTGGACTTGTGAATGGTTAGCGCATGGAAATGTAGTGCGTCACCTTAAATTTCTTTCTGTATTTCTTGTCCCTTTCCAGTCTTTTCTTTTGATTTCTCTTCTCCTGCTCTTGCTGCCACCTCAACTCTTTCTGTTTCTTCTTATCAGAACTTGTGTTTTTCACCTCCTGTTCATTGCCTCTGAAATTTCAAGACAAGAGACATGAGTGGTCAGGAGTACTATTTGTAATGGACAGCTCTTACGCCCATATAAACATACTATAACAGATATGGGACTATTCAAATGTTTTCCATTACCCTTGTGATATGGGTTGTTACAAGTGTGCTATGACAGGCATTGCGATGTCTACTTGTAAGACAAGCATAAACCCAATATATTTGAACTCAACATACAATATGTAGTTGTATTGCTATACTATACTTACTTATAGACATCACTTCCATTGCTCCCCTGTAGCCAGGAATAAAAAGATAAATTCAAGGTAAATGTCATGAAAAGCATGTTTTTCAGGAACAGTATTTCAGAAGCAGTGTTCTGCATTAATGCTCACTGATGGTAAACATAGAAGGCTCCCACAGAATGTTCTTACCTCATCTACTCGTGAAGAACTATTTTCATTCCAGGAGTCTGTGGGTGAAATAGCAGAAAAGACAATTGATGACATGCATGAACAAGTGATAAACATGTAAAATACATGTATTATGGAATGATGGATTGAGATACAGTATGTGTACATAATACACGCTTTCACGTAAATCATACATTCATGTCAACTCAAGTCATCCTGATTCAGCACTTAAATTCACAATAGCCAGTGAATCTCTTGCATGTGTTCATGGTTAAATAAGCAAATATTTTCAGTCATACCACTCTTGTCCCAGCTCCCTGGGTGATTTAGGGGCGGGGGAGGTGGTTTCACATCAAGGCCTACGTCGTCATATCCCCCCTGGTCATCCTCGAAATGTCTAACGAGAGAACAGAAATCAGAGGGAATAATACATCAAGTGGAAAATGTACCTTTTTCAGTGTTCCTGTACAGTAACCAATTGCCTACATAGTAACGGGGAAAAAAATGCCAAAATATAAGAACGACTTCCCAATCTTGGTTCATACTATCACTTTAAACACTCGACACTTGACATTTCAAGTGAGCACACTCACACTGGGGTACACTGCCGTGGAAGGCTGCTGGGCTTGGTTGGAAGTCTTGGGGGGCCAGAGGGACTGACTAGCCCTGGGAGAGACTGACTACTGCCACCTGAGTAGAATAGAAACAACCTGCACTTTAAGTTTACAGTAGGTCTGAAATGATTTAAATATTAACAGATTTATTACAGGGCAGTGTTCTGCAGCAGCAGTCTGAGCACCTCTTTTCGTCATTCATTTCTTACAGAATATGAGTGGGAAAAACTATTTTAGAGAGAGATATGTAGAGGTTTTAACTTAGTAAACAGATAAGGTGCACAGCATACTTGACCTTGATAGGTTGTAAATGAACAGATGACTTTCCTGTGCTACTATGCTGCTTACAGTAAGTCCATACATGTGTTTAGTCAGTTTTCCCCTTTTACACTTGTAATGGAGGGGGTGCTTTTTCATTGGAAATCAAGCTGCTTTACCGTCAGTCTTCCTTAACCCTGGTTGCCCTGCGAGGTGTGTTGCCCTGGTGCTTCTCTGATGGGCCTGCAGGTTGATGTGAGGGGGCCGTCTGGGTTTTATGGGGCTGGGAGCCTCAGGGGGCAGGGCCCTTCTCAGGGGGGTCACCCCTGTCAGATTTCTCTGGTTGGGCAGGGAGGGGGGCGTCGGCTTGGTAGGGCCGGGGTGTAATCGCTTATGCTTCAGCATCATGTTCTGCAGAAGCTCCCCAGTGACTCTCACCCTGCCTTGTTGGTCTATGTTTGTCGGTGGGGGTGCTGGTAGGGGCAGCTCCTTGGCAGCTCTGTGGGGTCGGTGTGATGGTGGAAGGTGGTGGAAGACACTATGAGGCTCGGAGCTGGTGGACATGCCCTCCAGTTCAGCCCTTACATGTTGTGGTGGTAGCCTCTGAAGTTCCGGGGTGTAGCTTGATCCAGGAAGTGGTGGTGTGGGAACCATAAGCATGAGTTTATTTCGGACCCCTCCGTTTGCTGTAACACTGACGTCTGCCAACCTCGGGCCTCCTCTCCCAAATCCTCGCAGTGGAGGTTTTGGAGAAGTGCTGTCTCGACTACCTGCCATGTCAGCCTTGGCATGGAACCTGGCCCTCAATGCACGAACATCCACACTCTCCCCCTGAAACAGATGGAGCAAGGTGAGAATGGAGCTTAGTTCGTAAGCAGGAAGTTTGCAATAATAATAACAAGACCAGAGCAACCACCCCCACACACCTCTCTTTCTTTACACATCCATTCAATAGAATCTTTCAAATCATCTAAACACTACAGGTCTACTGACATTTAACATGGTAGGTGCAACCAAACCACATGTCACATGCAAGCCAAACTACCATATAACCAGTTAGGGCAGATGTTCTGAGATGGAGGTCATGGCACAGCTATCAAGTGTAGGTCAGATTGTCACAGACAATGCACTTGTATGATCAATGTTACCTCTGAAAGAATTGGGAGATCTTTGCAGATTTAAGGGTTAAAAGAATGAAACAATGAAGAGATGCAGGAAGTAACTACAACCACATACCTACGAACCTCATGTATCCCTCTGCAGTGGTTGCCATAGAAATGGCAGTCGCAGTCATAAGTGGGCCAATGAGGTGCATGTTTTGCTAATGATATTTTTATTGGGACACGCAGAGGAAATAAGAAAGACCTGTCTCTGTACCACAACAGACGGAGCCTATATGGCATTGTACTCGAGCACTTGATTACTCAAAACAGAACTGTGTGCCCTTTGACATTTGCATTGCCTCTAGATAGAACATTCCAAAATTGTCTGAAAGAGTTCACATGAGTTATATTATTAACATATAGGTGTAGTTTGTGTATGGCATACGTGTATAAAGGCTAAAGCAAAATTGGTTTCCAAATAATAAAAACCTGATTAAACAAATATCTAATTAAATAGGATATCTAATTAAATTGTGCATACCTGGCAAACACCTGGCAACCACCTAGACTTCATCACCGCTCTGATTACTCTCCCTTCAAATAGCCCTCAGTAGCCTCTGTCATCAGGCAGTATTGGTTTTGGTTACGTTCAGTACGCTTCTCCTGTTTTATATTATCTTCATGTTTATTATTATTAAACTCACCTTCTGCACCTGCTTCTTGACTCCTTGTGTTTACAATACAGAATACTGCCTCACGAAAATATGGAAGCAGCAGAAGTTAAGGATATCTCCCAGATGGTCGACGTATAGGAACATCTACTCCGTCAACACCATGACCTGCTAGCTCAACTGGGTACCGTAATAGATGAGGTCCTGTTCTCCACTACCTTCGACAATACCCGAGAGGATTCAGCCTCAACTAGCAGAGGAGCCTCTACACCGATTCGTCCCAGCGAGCCAGTCCCCCAGCTCATCCAGCAGTCCACCCAGGTCAGCGATGTCCTATTGTCTGTCCCGGACGAATATGACGGGACTTCCTACTCCAGTGCTATCTTTATTTCGCCCATCAGACAGTATGCCCTCACCTTCTGCACCTGCTTCCTGACTGCCTGTGTATACGTTACAAGTATGCTGATTGTAAATAATTAACTGGTGACATCAATGATTCCTCTCATCACTGACTGAACCACTACTTTTTACACAGATAAATAACAACCAATCAAAATGGCTTGAGTACAAATTGAAATGTTCCACTTAATTGAGTCATTTACAAACTGAAAAGCAGATTATTCCACACTACATCCTGATGATCAATTTAAAGTGGACATTATTTTGTTCTTTAGCTACCTAAAACTAGATAAATTATATTCTAACCTGCAGCATTGTTTGTAAGTTGGATTTGTTAACTGAATCAGATTTGTTAACTGAAACAGTGAAATGAATCATGGCCCATCTAAACAAGTGATGATTGTATCACAGAGTAGGCAGCATGTGAAAGTCACTCTTTCGTCTTTACCATATAACAGTGGTCCCCAAGATCCCTTTCTAAGTCAAAATGCAAGCCGGGATCTACCGCTCAGATTTCTTTCAAACATGAAACTAAGCCTAAGCAACATTAACCGATTAAAAACAATTCTGTAGCAATGAGGTTTATGCCCAATACACAGTGGCGACCCATCATTCAGGGCAATGCCCCACCTGTTTTGAGCCCCACCTGTTTACCAACCCGTACGCACGGTATTTTCCGCTGGCTGCCCCACCTGAAGATCACTGATGTCATGATTCAACCCTGTTTTTTTAAAACATTCTCACCTGTATTGAAAGCACCATCAATCCCAAGAATGCCAGACTTTGATGAGAAAGTTTGAAAACAAAATTTGTCCACAAGGACCGCCGCGCCACCTTCCTGTTCAAGTGGGCACAGCACAACAAGGTGAGTGCAAAATTGTCTTGTATGCTGCTGCATAAATTATGTAATATACCAGGGAGATACAGTTGAAGTCGGAAGTTTACATACACCTTAGCCAAATACATTTAAACTCTGTTTTTCACCATTCCTGGCATTTAATCCTAGTAAGAATTCCCTGTCTTTGGTCAGTTAGGATCACCACTTTATTTTAAGAATGTGAAATGTCAGAATAATAGAAAAGATAATGATTTTTTTCAGCTTTTATTTCTTTCATCACATTCCCAGTGGGTCAGAAGTCTACATACACTCAATTAGTATTTGGTAACATTGCCTTTAAATTGTTTAACTTGGGTCAAACGTTTCGGGTAGCCTTCCACAAGTTTCCCACAATAAGTTTGATGAATTTTAGCCCATTCCTCCTGACAGAGCTGGTGTAACTGAGTCAGGTTTGTAGGCCTCCTTGCTCGCACACACTTTTTCAGTTCTGCCCACAAATTGTCTATAGGATTACGGTCGGGGCTTTGTGATGGCCACTCCAATAGCTTGACTTTGTTGTCCTTAAGCCATTTTGCCACAACTTTGGAAGTATGCTTGGAGTCATTGTCCATTTGGAAGAACCATTTGCGACCAAGCTTTGACTTCCTGACTGATGTCTTGAAGATGTTGCTTGAATATATCCACATAATTTCCCTTCCTCATGAAGCCATCTATTTTGTGAAGTGCACCAGTCCCTCCTGCAGCAAAGCACCCCCACAACATGATGCTGCCACCCCGTGCTTCACGGTTGGGATGGTGTTCTTCGGCTTGCAAGCCTCCCCCTTTTTCCTCCAAACATAATGATGGTCATTATGGCCAAACAGTTAGATTTTTATTTCATCAGACCAGAGGACATTTCTCTAAAAAGTACGATCTCTGTCCCCATGTGCAGTTGCAAACTGTAGGCTGGCTTTTTAATGGCGGTTTTGGAGCAGTGGCTTCTTCCTTGCTGAGCAGCCTTCAGGTTATGTCGATATAGGACTCATTTTACTGTGGCTATAGATACTTTTTAACTGTTTCCTCCAGCATCTTCACAAGGTTCTTTGCTGTTGATCTGGGATTGATTTGCACTTTTTGCACCAAAGTACGTTCATCTCTAGGAGACAGAACATGTCTCCTTCCTGAGCGGTATGACGGCTGCATGGTCCCATGGTGTTTATACTTGCGCACTATTGTTTGTACAGATGAACACGGTACCTTCAGGCATTTGGAAATTGCTCCCAAGGATGAACCAGACTTGTGGAGGTCTACGATTTTTTTTTCTGAAGTCTTGGCTGATTTCTTTTGATTTTCCCATGATGTCAAGCAAAGAGGCACTGAGTTTGAAGGCAGGACTTGAAATACATCCACAGGTACATCTCCAATTGACTAAAATGATGTGAATTAGCATATCAGAAGCTTCTAAAGCCATGACATAATTTTCTGGAATTTTCCAAGCTGTTTAAAGGCACAGTCAACTTACTGTATGTAAACCTCTGACCCACTGGAATTGTGATACAGTGAGTTATAAGTGAAATAATCTGTCTGTAAACAATTGTTGGAAAAATTACTTGTGTCATGCACAAAGTAGATGTCCTAACGGACTTGCCAAAACTATAGTTTGTTGACAAAAAAATGGTGGAGTGGTTGTAAAATTAGTTTTAATGACTCCAACCTAAACGTATGTAAACTTCCGACTTCAACTGTATGTATACTGTAGCTATGAAATTCATACTAAGTGTATGTTGTGTAGTAAACTGTTAGTAGCCCATGTGCCTTATCCTAATAATTTGGTCACTTTCCCCCTACTGTTCTGACTTGGTGGTGCACATGTAGCCTAGCCTATAGCCTGTTTTAGAGAAATGTCATCATCGAACATTGTAAGAGCTTTCATTGTCTGCTTATATGTCCCCATTATTTATTCTACGGTTCTGACTTGGTGTTCAGGGAGAATATTGTAAGAACTGTCCACGTTCTGAATTTAAATTTCAAAAGTGCTGAAAAAATAGTTATATTGACTACGTCCGTCTTAGCTCGCTCATTAATGTCTTAATCGAAATTACGGATTGCCTCTTATCCACTCGTCATCCCCTTTTACCATAGTTTGTACATCTCAATTGACAGTATTTTTTTGCTGTTTTTTATTTTATTTTATTTTTTATTCCACCTTTATTTAACCAGGTAGACTAGTTGAGAACAAGTTCTCATTTGCAACTGCGACCTAGCCAAGATAAAGCATAGCAGTGTGAACAGACAACAACACAGAGTTTACATGGAGTAAACAATTAACAAGTCAATAACACAGTAGAAAAAAAGGGAAAAAAGAGAGTCTATATACATTGTATGCAAAATGCATGAGGAGGTAGGCGAATAATTACAATTTTGCAGATTAACACTGGAGTGATAAATTATCAGATGGTCATGTCCAGGTAGAGATATTGGTGTGCAAAAGAGCAGAAAAGTAAATAAATATAAACAGTATGGGGAAGAGGTAGGTAAAATTGGGTGGGCTATTTACCGATAGACTGTGTACAGCTGCAGCGATCGGTTAGCTGCTCAGATAGCAGATGTTTGAAGTTGGTGAAGGAGATAAAAGTCTCCAACTTCAGCGATTTTTGCAATTCGTTCCAGTCGCAGCAGAGAACTGGAACGAAAGGCGGCCAAATGAGGTGTTGGCTTTAGGGATGATCAGTGAGATACACCTGCTGGAGCGCGTGCTACAGGTGGGTGTTGCCATTGTGACCAGTGAACTGAGATAAGGCGGAGCTTTACCTAGCATGGACTTGTAGATGACCTGGAGCCAGTGGGTCTGGCGACGAATATGTAGCGAGGGCCAGCCGACTAGATCATACAGGTCGCAGTGGTGGGTGGTATAATGTGCTTTAGTAACAAAACGGATGGCACTGTGATAAAATGCATCCAGATGGCTGAGTAGAGTGTTGGAAGCTATTTTGTAGATGACATCGCCGAAGTCGAGGATCGGTAGGATAGTCAGTTTTAACTAGGGTAAGTTTGGCGGCGTGCCAATACATTATCACTGCATATTGGCTATACTTGAATTGTCCTGCCAATATTATTCTTCTCAGACCATTTTGAAATTATATTTAATAATTTGTAGGTCTATGATCACAATGGGATTAGATATTTTGTTGTATTACTTATGAGACATCCAAGTGAGCATAATAATATAATAATAGTTTTTTTTATGGACTGATCTGATGGTCAGTCTGAAGTGCATTTTATGATTTATACAAGTGTTGAATGAAGTTGACAGTGCTGAATAACAACTTAAACATGAACTTACTCATAAAAACAGCAGCTCTTTGTTGTATTCGTTGAGTCTCTCTCTTATCATGGCTGTACACGTTTTGAAATATCACAGTATCATCTTTGCTGTGCGTTCGAGGTTTATATTTACAGTCTATGGCTTGAGGAACTTGTGCAGAAGGTGATCTGGGCTATCTGATTGGCCAGCGGTAGGCCTATAGTTGCACTTGACTTGCTCTCTGTGCGGAATTCTACCTCGGACATGAAATGGATAAAAATGGGAACACTTTGCCTTCCCGGAACTAGGGCTGCTGCTGAACCAAGTACACTGCTGAACCAAGTACACGTACCCGCAACAACTTGAAACCAATAAAAAAGGCTTTATCGTTGGGTTTTTTACAGAAATGTTCAGTGATTTACTAAAAATGTCTTGGAGATCAACCAGTCGACTGCCATACAGAGATAGATGTAAATATTTGTTTCAAGTTTAACGTGGTTTATGGATGCCATGACATCGAAACCCCATCACAAGAAGGTATTTGTAGAAGCGCGATAATTGAAAATAATAATAACATGAAACCGTGATGGGTTACAGAGAAAGTGAGAATATGCGCTACAAACGCTGCGTTTAAACAGGCAGCCCAATTTTTATATTTTTCTACTAATTGGTATTTTGACCAATGGCCAATAATTGGGTGGAGATGAGAATTGGGTCTGCCTGTATCAACGTAGCCATTAATACGCTGCAGAAAACGTATATCCCCATTTTATTATGGCCTATGTATAGGCTGTCCAATAGTATTAATCTTTTGCATGTTTTCTTTTCATCAATGTTTAAGTGATATCTTACCATCTTTGTCCGTTTGAAGGTTAACTCCAATTTAGATTAAAATTAAGTGGTCCATGTTGAACTCGTATTTTGGGTGCCATTCAAGCATGCTGCGCTATATTGTTCGGTCTGTTTCTCAATGGATATCCCTAATGCTAAATCAGGAAATAGATGGGGGTGACAAAAAGGCTACTGGAAGAGTTAATTTAGACCATAAGATGATGAATCTGTAGAGTATATTACCGTAAAATATGCATTTTTATTATGAAATCCATGACACAATTTATTTCCATGACTGTCTTTTGATATGATTAGCATTACAAAGTGTATGTCCCTCTTCAAAAACGAGTACTTTTTTTTACATTATCAGTAGGCCTAATACCCTTTTAATCCAAAATGGAGCTGAGATACTCAAATCTATTCAACCCTCATTACTTGATTTAAATATCTACACAAACATGATTTAAGAACACTAATCCCATCATGAGTCCAACAGCATGCATGGAATTCACTTTCTAGAACATAAACATAACCACTTTATCTTGTTTAGATAGATGGAGAAAATACATTTTAAAATAATGTCAAATTTGTCTTTCATGTGAATTCTCAGAATTGTAAACAAGTTCAGCTCTGAGATCCCTCCAAAACTACAGCATTTGAATTTAATTTGTCTTACTTTTTCATCTAAATGATCATGTCAAAAAAAGTAAAGTCTACTGAACAATCTACAGATATAATTACTGTTAAGCTCAAATTCACAAATGTACATTATCAAAAGCAATGTAGAACTGCACCCTAGTAAACAGATTCATACATACGGAATAGAATACGGAATACATACATATGGAAAAGGCACTACTAAGTACTGAAAGACAACGCACAGGGCCGGACTACTACATTTTGGGTATCCAGATATTTTTTTAATAGGAAAACTGCTAACTTCCTTAAAAAAATTGTAGTTTTATAATGCTATTCTATACCTTGTGTTATGAGGCTATGAGAAAATCGTACAGTTTTAAAGTTAATTTCCTGCAATTCTACACTTTTTGCCATGGGTCAGAGAAGAATATTCTGTTTTACAGCTCATCTCATGCCATTGTTCACATTTTGCCATGAGGCGGAGAGAAAAGGTTGCAGTTTTAAAGCACATTTTCTGTAATTCTACACATTTTGGTATAATATGCTATCTGGGGACCCCGCAACATCAGGGGGCATAGAAGGTCGTGCCCTGCGTGCCCGTTCTGTAATCCGACCCTGACAATGCCAAGCATACAGACATTAAGACGACAGGGACATTTCATTGGCTCTCTAAGCCAGTTCATCCTTGGACTGGTTTGTTGTTGGTGGTAGGAGAGCCGGGCTTCTGCTGGAGTCCCCCTGCCCTGTAGGGTGTGTAGTTTGGGGCAGAGGTGGGAAAGCTCATTGTGTTCTGACCCCACATAACCCCTGGCTGTGGGTTCACTCCGTACCCCTGCAGCTGGGGGCCTCCATAGGGCATCATGCCACCCGGCCCCGGGATCCATCCAGTCATGTTGGGCTGGGAAGGCCAGGGGGCCGGAGCCCCCCAGGATCCATTTGAACTGGGTGAGAGAGTTGGGAGGGGCCCTTGCTGACACCAAGGTATTGAAACAGGAGGTGAGATGAATGATGCAACAGCGATCGGCTGACCAGGGAAGGTGGGAAATATCTGAGGAACTGACAGAGACTGTGGAGATCCTTGAAGAAATCAGAAGGTATATTAAAAGTGGCAAAGCATTCTCCTTGTGATGCTAGTTATGTCCACGCTACACTTTCCGTTTCAAAAAATAGGATTGGAGTCTATTATTGCGCTGGGCATATGAAATAGAATGTAATTATTGTCCGCTTACAATGTGGACATAGCTTAAAACATGTATGTCAGAGAAGCAGGTTGTTTAGTGGTGGTGGTCTGGATGGATATTTACATCTCAAATTCTGCCTAAATTCTTAATGAGTCAAGGGTTGAAATGAAGCCATGTTACAATGCCAATGATATGACATTTATTATTCCAATGTTACTACCCAGCAAACAGTCAACATTCCTTGAATTTAGGTAATGTTGTAGTGTAGTCCCACAGCCTGGTCTCATAGACTAAACATAACATAGTAAATATAAATCCGGGATTATAAAATTAGCAAGATATGTTACGTTTGGTATAGTTACATAAGACAGATGGTTACTTAAGACAAAAGCAACAGTAAGGTGGATGGGTGGGCGAACATCTAGTAACTCAAAAGTTGGGAGTTCGAATCTCATCACAGACAATTTTAGCTCATTAGAAACTTTTCAAACACTTACTACTTTTTAGCTACTTTGCAATTGCTTAGCATCAATGGTGTAAAGTACTTAAGTAAAAATACTTTAAAGTACTACTTAAGTAGTTTTTTTGGTACCTGTACTTTACTTTACTATTTATATTTTTGACAACTTTTACTTTACTACATTCCTAAAGAAAATAATGTATTTTTTACTCCATACATTTTCCCTGACACCCAAAAGTATGTTACATTTTGAATGCTTAGCAGGGCAGAAAAATTGTCAAATTCACCTGCTTATCAAGGGAACATCCCTGGTCCTCCATACAGCCTCTGATCTGGTGGACTCACCAAACACACATGCTTAATTTGTAAATGATGTCTGAGTGTTGGAGTGTGCCCCTGGCTATCGGTTAATTTAAAAAACAAGAAAATGTTGTTGTCTGGTTTTCTTAATATAAGGAATTTGAAATATTTATACTTTTACTTTTGATACTTAACTATATGTAAAACCAGTACTTAAGTACTATTTTACTGGGTGACTTTCACTTTTACTAGAGTCATTTTATATTAAGGTATCTTTACTTTTACTCTCTCTCTCCCCCGCTACTCTCTCCTCTTCCATCCTATCATCTCTTCCCTCTGCTCATACCTTCTCCAACCTTTCTCCTGATTCTGCCTCCTCAACCCTCCTCTCTTCCCTTTCTGCATCCTTTGACTCTCTATGTCCCCTATCCTCCAGGCCGGCTCGGTCCTCCCCTCCCGCTCCGTGGCTCGATGACTCATTGCGAGCTCACAGAACAGAGCTCCGGGCAGCCGAGCGGAAATGGAGGAAAACTCGCCTCCCTGCGGACCTGGCATCCTTTCACTCCCTCCTCTCTACATTTTCCTCCTCTGTCTCTGCTGCTAAAGCCACTTTCTACCACTCTAAATTCCAAGCATCTGCCTCTAACCCTAGGAAGCTCTTTGCCACCTTCTCCTCCCTCCTGAATCCTCCTCCCCCTCCCCCCCCTCCTCCCTCTCTGCAGATGACTTCGTCAACCATTTTGAAAAGAAGGTCGACGACATCCGATCCTCGTTTGCTAAGTCAAACGACACCGCTGGTTCTGCTCACACTGCCCTACCCTGTGCTCTGACCTCTTTCTCCCCTCTCTCTCCAGATGAAATCTCGCTTCTTGTGACGGCCGGCCGCCCAACAACCTGCCCGCTTGACCCTATCCCCTCCTCTCTTCTCCAGACCATTTCCGGGGACCTTCTCCCTTACCTCACCTCGCTCATCAACTCATCCCTGACCGCTGGCTACGTCCCTTCCGTCTTCAAGAGAGCGAGAGTTGCACCCCTTCTGAAAAAACCTACACTCGATCCCTCCGATGTCAACAACTACAGACCAGTATCCCTTCTTTCTTTTCTCTCCAAAACTCTTGAACGTGCCGTCCTTGGCCAGCTCTCCCGCTATCTCTCTCAGAATGACCTTCTTGATCCAAATCAGTCAGGTTACAAGACTAGTCATTCAACTGAGACTGCTCTTCTCTGCATCACGGAGGCGCTCCGCACTGCTAAAGCTAACTCTCTCTCCTCTGCTCTCATCCTTCTAGACCTATCGGCTGCCTTCGATACTGTGAACCATCAGATCCTCCTCTCCACCCTCTCCGAGTTGGGCATCTCCGGCGCGGCCCACGCTTGGATTGCGTCCTACCTGACAGGTCGCTCCTACCAGGTGGCGTGGCGAGAATCTGTCTCCTCGCCACGCGCGCTCACCACTGGTGTCCCCCAGGGCTCTGTTCTAGGCCCTCTCCTATTCTCGCTATACACCAAGTCACTTGGCTCTGTCATAACCTCACATGGTCTCTCCTATCATTGCTATGCAGACGACACACAATTAATCTTCTCCTTTCCCCCTTCTGATGACCAGGTGGCGAATCGCATCTCTGCATGTCTGGCAGACATATCAGTGTGGATGACGGATCACCACCTCAAGCTGAACCTCGGCAAGACGGAGCTGCTCTTCCTCCCGGGGAAGGACTGCCCGTTCCATGATCTCGCCATCACGGTTGACAACTCCATTGTGTCCTCCTCCCAGAGCGCTAAGAACCTTGGCGTGATCCTGGACAACACCCTGTCGTTCTCAACCAACATCATGGCGGTGGCCCGTTCCTGTAGGTTCATGCTCTACAACATCCGCAGAGTACGACCCTGCCTCACACAGGAAGCGGCGCAGGTCCTAATCCAGGCACTTGTCATCTCCCGTCTGGATTACTGCAACTCGCTGTTGGCTGGGCTCCCTGCCTGTGCCATTAAACCCCTACAACTCATCCAGAACGCCGCAGCCCGTCTGGTGTTCAACCTTCCCAAGTTCTCTCATGTCACCCCGCTCCTCCGCTCTCTCCACTGGCTTCCAGTTGAAGCTCGCATCCGCTACAAGACCATGGTGCTTGCCTACGGAGCTGTGAGGGGAACGGCACCGCAGTACCTCCAGGCTCTGATCAGGCCCTACACCCAAGCAAGGGCACTGCGTTCATCCACCTCTGGCCTGCTCGCCTCCCTACCATTGAGGAAGTACAGTTCCCGCTCAGCCCAGTCAAAACTGTTCGCTGCTCTGGCCCCCCAATGGTGGAACAAACTCCCTCACGACGCCAGGACAGCGGAGTCAATCACCACCTTCCGGAGACACCTGAAACCCCACCTCTTCAAGGAATACCTAGGATAGGATAAGTAATCCTTCTCACCACCCCCCTTAATGATTTAGATGCACTATTGTAAAGTGGCTGTTCCACTGGATGTCAGAAGGTGAATTCACCAATTTGTAAGTCGCTCTGGATAAGAGCATCTGCTAAATGACTTAAATGTAAATGTAAATGTAAGTATGACAATTGGGTACTTTTTCCACCACTGCTTAGCATGTTAGCTAACCCTAATCCTTTTAGCTAACCCTTCCCCTAACCTTAACCCTTTAACACTAAACACCTGAATTTAACCTTAATCCTAACCCCTAGCCTCGCTAACGTTAGCCAGCTAGCTAACGTTGGCCACCTTGCTAGAATTCGTAACATATCATATGTTTTGCAAATGAGTAACATATAGTACGTTTAGCTAATTTGTAACATATTGTACGTTTTTCTAATTCATAACATATAATGCGAATTGTAATTCGTAGCATATCATATTAAATGGTTGATAGACATCAACAAATTAATACATACCATATGAAACATAACATATCATACTAAATGAATATCTCGGATTTATGTACAGAATAATACGAAATGTTCTGAGACCAGGTTGAGTCCCAACATGGCCCTCAGGCAGCAGAGGTTATCATTAGAATATCCCATGAAAATTATTTTGAAAACTAGGATTGGTCCATGTAACTAAGATTTGCCCCTTCATTGCATTTTCTTTATATCAAAGGTGACATATTAGTGATGTAATAGAAACATATTTGGAAACCTCTATCATCTGGGAAGTTTTTTAGCTTACCACTTGTATCTTTTTGAAGCGTTAACATTCTGAGAAAGTATAGGGAACCATGATATGTTTGCTGGGTAATAACTCACCTGGTTGATTCATGTCAGAGTTTTGACTGGGGAAAGAGAAGATGTCCATCAGCTCGTCCCTGGATGAGATCTGTGGGAAAAACCATAACAAGTAGACAGGATTCTGTCATCGCTGCTCAATGTAACATTCACAAAAAACAAGTCTGCCACCTGCTGAAAGTTAATGACTGGTGGGTTTGCCTAGGCCTACCATATAAAACCATAGAAATTGTTAAAGTTGATAAAAGACCATCAAATGTGTCCATTACCTGCTTTGGTTGCCCTGACGGAGAGCTAGGCATGGAATTTAACATTTCCAAGTCATCCAGGCCCTTCAAATGAGAAGCTAACATTATGTCCAAAGATTATCTCATTAAATATCTCATGTTGGCAATTGAGATGATGTACAGTAGCTAGAATATTTGAGTATGCAATAATATACAATATATACAAAAACTACAACATTGGTTTGTTCCATATTAGGAAGAGACCTTCTGCAGTTACTCGCTCTCCTTACCTTTGGAGAAGCTATATTCTCATCAAGAAGCAGTAAGGCGACAGCATTCTAGGGACACATAATAATTGAGAAGCAAGGGATTGTTATCAAAAGGCACCCAGGCCATTATAGAGACTACATATGTATATATACCAGGACATCCCTAAAATGGTTTGCAGAAGAAATTGCCTATACAAGCCTTTGGACAACAGTAAGTGTAGTTTATCCTCACCTCTACTGGTTTATTGACCTTTATGACTTGGTCCTCCTGTGTTACTGGGCTTTGGCAGACTTCTTTGATATCATCAAGGACAGGGTCAGCCTGTTCCATAAGAAACCAAAAGTCAATTACACTTCTGATTTGATATAGGATTTTAGCCAAGAATTCAATCATTGCACTGCTGTACAAATTAAACACACTTCTGAAAGTGCAGAGTTGAAATCTTCTATAAATCCTGCAAATTATTGAATTCCAGACAGAATTATGGTGCATGTCCAAAAGACATACTCATAATTAATATACTGTACTAACAAGATATGTATTTACTGTGATTATGCATCATCTCTGGATCTTTGGATCAGATCAAAACCCCTTACCAAATTGGCCATTTTTATGTAGAACAGAGTGTAGGTGCCTTCATGATCGTAGATGTAGGAGAGGGCTCTAGGGTCTGACTCATCCTTTGTCAGGGAGTTTATCTTCCCCCTCTCATGGTCATACTCCACAACCTATATTGTGAAAACAATGGGACGACAGTGGAATGGATATAGCAGCCAGACAGTCAGCGATGTAAACATCGTGTCGTCTGCAACTAGAGAGCACCTCTTGGTGAAAGTGGTTATATCCGTGTAAAGGCGAAGGTTAGTGTTCTAATATGGCCCTCTGTCATCCTAAGAATGTACTAGTTCATTCAAGAGAAAAGGACAAGTTAGCAATTTGAAGGTCAGGATTTTGGGATATCTGTCATTTTCAAACATTATTATTGATATGCTGTACCTCAAAATAGCAGAAGGCTGGTTTCTCTCATGGTAATTTTTCATGATATATAATAAATAATACAATTGAAAAAGAAGCAATTTCTCTGAAATTGTTCTTAATATTATCTATGATATCAATGTGCCCACAATATTACCTACAGCATTACATATCCCAACAAATCTGGATTAGGTCCATAATCTTTTTAATTAAAAAAAATATATTTTCCCTGAACTCAATCCCATTCCTCATAATTAAATCTGATAGGATACAATTATGTCCTGCTTCGTGTTATCGTGCCTAAGAGAGACATTAAAGCCCTTAGTTTAGTGCCCCTACATCCTCTCAGTTTACCTGGACAGTATTCCCATCCTATCTTCTGTGGGCCTCCCACTGAATTTTCATAAATATACATTTGCATGCTGGAAAAAAGGGCAGTTATTTCCAAATATATATCCATTAAACTCCGTTTGTGGAGTCTTGCAGTATCAGCACTGACTTACCCCAGTCCTCTCATCTAAGATTTTCACACCAGTAATGGACACCTTCAGCCACACCCTCTGCTTGTGTCGTCCCTGGCTCCTGCCTGCCACCTCCTGGCCCTGTGTTGACACCCACATGCAAACACAAACACACACACACAATTGAGAAAAATGTGAATGTAAATTGGTATGCCTTTAGTTGTGTATATACAGTTGAAGTCAGAAGTTTACATACACTTAGGTTGGAGTCATTAAAACTAGTTTTTCTGAAGTGAAGTGCACTAGTCCCTCTTGCAGCAAAGCACCTCCACAACATGATGCTGCCATCCCCGTGCTTCTCGGTTGGGATGGTGTTCTTCGGCTTACAATCCTCCCCCTTTATCCTCCAAACATAACAATCATCATTATGGCCAAAAAGTTATATTTCTATTTCACCAGGCCAGAGGACATTTCTCCAAGAAGTACGATCTTTGTCCCCATGTGCAGTTGCAAACCATAGGCTGTCTTTTTTAGTGGCTTCTTCCTTGTCGAGCAGCCTTTCAGGTTATGTCCATATAGGACTCGTTTTACTGCGGATAGAGATACTTTCACAAGGTATCTTCACAAGGTCCTTTGCTGTTGTTCTGGGACTGATGTGCACTTTTCGCATGACGGCTGCTACTGTTTGTACAGACGAACGTGGTACCTTCAGGCATTTGGAAATTGCTCCCAAGGATTAACCAGACTTGTGGAGGTCTACATTTTTTTTCTGAGGTCTTGGCTGATTTCTTTTGATTTTCCCATGATGTCAAGCAAAGAGGCAGTGAGTTTGAAGGGAGGCCTTGAAATACATCCACAGGTACACCTACAATTAACTCAAATGATGTGAATTAGCCTATTAGAAGCTTCTAAAGCTATGACATAATTTTCTGGAATTTTACAAGCTGTTTAAAGGCACAGTCAACTTAGTTTATGTAAACTTCTGACCCGCTGGAATTGTGATACAGTGAATTATCAGTGAAATAATCTGTCTGTAAACAGTTGTTGGAAAAATTCCTTGTGTCACTTCCAAAACTATAACTATGTAGTTATATAACTATATATAATTTCTATATAACTATAAGAAATTTGTGGAGTGGTTGAAAAATGAGTTGACTCCAACATAAGTGCATGTAAACTTCCAACTTCAAATATATATATATGTGTGTGTGTGTATATATGTATGTTTATTTTTTACCTTTATTTTACTAGGCAAGCCAGTTAAGAACAAATTCTTATTTTCAATGACGGCCTAGGAACAGTGGGTTAACTGCCTGTTCAGGGGCAGAACGACAGATTTTGTACCTTGTCAGCTTGGGGATTTGAACTTGCAACCTTTCGGTTACTAGTCCAATGCTCTAACCAATAGGCTACCCTGCCGCCCCATGTATATGTATGTATATGTATGTATACATATATATATATATATATATATATATATATATATATATATATATATGTATATATATATATATATATATATATATATATATATATGTATATATATATATATATGTATGTATGTATATATATATGTATATATATATATGTATATATATATATATGTGTATATATATATATGTGTATATATATATATGTGTGTGTGTGTGTGTGTGTGTGTGTGTCTTTAATGTCTATGTGAATGTTTTAAAATGTATGTGAATTGTAAAATGTTTTTGTCTGAGATGTCTTTTTCATTATGTGTCGGACCCCAGAAAGACAAGCTGTCGAGAAGATATTTTTGGAAACGAACAGAACATAATTTTCTCATATAATACCTGCCGCTAAATGACCACACAACGTCCTCATTCTAGTGATTGATGACATATCTAATATCGCTACTTCCTGAAATGGATATGTACAGTAAGAAATAGAGTGGACTCTTTCCCACAGTCTGCTCTACCTTGAGTTTCATCATGGAGTCCAAACACATCTTGTCTCCCTGGGCTGCTGGGACGCAGTCCACGCCAATCAGCTTGGCCTTATAGCGAACCCCGTCTCCTTGGAAACGAGAGGTCCCATCAGATGGCGGCTTGGTTACTGGGGGGCCTGAGAACATGAGGGAGTAAATGAGGCATAACGGGGAAGACAGTGGAACTAACCACAGGGCCATTGGACTTAACCCACCACAACATGAGTCAGTCAGGGAGTTAGTGGTTGCTCCCACAGACAGTGAGTACTATAGTGTCTATGCTGATGCTGAGGCAGCATTTGGCTCATCCAAGAGAGAGCTCCTGGCAATCCTTGTAGCCTAGTAGTCAATGTTTTATTTTCATGCTTCCTGGAATTGCAATTACCTGTTTATGGGTGAGAGAGAGAGTGTATTTGTGACAAAGGTTGGATTTTTAACCAGCCTGGTCTCATAAACTAGATCTAACATAGTAAACAACAATCCGGGACACTCAAATTGGTATGATATGTTACGTTTGCTATGGTTGCATAAGGCAGAAGGTTACTTAAGGCAAAAATGAAAGTAGGGTAGTTGGTCAGGGTGGATGGGTGGACAAATATCTCGAAACTCTGGCAACTCAACTCTGCAACCCAACAGTTGCATGTTCAAATCTCATTACAGACAAATTTAGCATTATAGCCAATTAGCAACTTTGTACCATATTCTAGACTTGAGGATTCTATAAAACATTGGTTGCATAGAAGTGTCAAGTACACATTTTTTGAGCATTTATTTGTGAGAATGATCGAATTGGCATTTTATGGCAGCACAAAATTCTAACTCATCAAAAGTTATTCAATTCTATAAAAAACAACTTTGCTCTTATTGGTTAATTTTTAACATCTTTTTGAGGTTTATGAATAAAAAAACAATGTAGTAAATATAACATTTATGTTTACATTTTGGCTAAGATTCTCCTAGTCGTGTGTTTGCCTAAACAATTTTTTTTTAAATTCAGAAACACCCAATGAGATCACCTACAGCACCCGATGTCACACAAAGGCCAAAAAGATCATCAAGGACATCAACCACCCGAGCCACTGCCTGTTTTCCCTGCTATCATCCAGAAAGCAAGGTCAGTACAGGTGCATCAAAGCTGGGACAGAGAGACTGAAAAACAGCTTCTATCTCAAGGCCATCAGACTGTTAAACAGCCATCACTAGCACATTAGAGGCTGCTGCCTATAGGCATAGACTAGAAATCACTGGCCACTTTAAGGAATGGAACACTAGTTACTTTAATAATGTTTACATATCTGGCATGACTCATCTCATATGTATATACTGTATTCTATCTATACTATTCCACGGTATCTTAGTCACATAATAATGATTACATGTCTTGCATTACTCATTTCATATATATATACTGTATTCTATACTATTCTATGGTATCTTAGTCACTTAATGTTACATATCTGGTATTACTCATCTCATATGTATATACTGTATTCTATACTATTCTACTGTATCTTAGTCATTTCCGCTCTGACATCACTCGTCCATATGTATATAGTCTTAATTCATTGTTACTTAGATTTGTGGGTATTGGGTATATGTTGTGTAATTTGTTAGATATTACTTGTTAGATATTACTGCACTGTCAGAGCTAGAAGCACAAGCATTTCGCTACACCCACAATAACATCTGCTAATCACGTGAATGTGACCAATAAAATTTGATTTGATGTTGATTTTAAGACATTCAGGGCCAGTTTGCCAGACACAGTTTAGAATCTCCACTGATAGTTTTTTAGTTCAGGACTAATTTTAACTCTGTGTCCCGGAAAGGAAAGGAACCCTCAAAGACCAGTAATTTATCAGTTTATTAATCTAAAGAGCCATCTATCAGCCTCTTGTAAATACCCTACTACTCGGTAAAGCATTCAAGTAGTATTACGTAATATTCAGTAATAATATGCATGCTAACTGCCAGAAGTAATGGAAAAATAAATTTCAGGAAAAAAACATCTATTTACTCTGGTAAATTACTTTCCAGAAGAAACTAGATTAATTTCAGCAGTGGTAGATGGGACCCATGATGCTTAGAATGGACACAGTCCCTTACCCCTCTTGTTGGAGGACAGCCAGCCAGTCTTGACGGGTCCTTGGCTTGGAGCTGGACAGCTCGCAGCTGCCTTGCAAGCCTCTTGGTCTGTCTCCATAATGATGTGCTGCTTGCAACTGTTTAGAAATGTAATGGAGGATAGAGATATTACAAGAGATGCTCAATCTGCTTCAAAAACACATCATATGTAATTCAGTGGAAGGCTACACGTTATGCTAGGTATACTGGGGTATTCACATTTTTAGAACGAAATCTGGACATTGCCAAAAAAGTAGAGATTGGGTAAATGAATTCAGTCTCGGTAAATGCTGAAAGTAGATAGCTGTACTTATAAGTAATTAGAACATTTGCAATATAAACATACACGAAGGATCGTTTCAACAAACCTCATTAAATGAAAAACCTTTCATTAGTCATTTAACAATGTAAATCTCTTTCTCCCTGTCCAAGCCGTGAGAAAGACATACATCTCACCTGCTAA